>NW_024081154.1:775907-946701 GCF_003009895.1 Hyaena hyaena
AAGGCCATGAAGGATTTTTACGCATTTTATTAAAGAATTTTTATAGTTATACCTGTAAAAAAAATAAATAAATAAATAAATAAACATTAACAAAAATTTTTAAAAAAGAAAAGGTGGACAGTAAATCTTTAATGTTGTATATCAATGTGTTCAAAATTGAACAGAAAAAAATTACTTACACAAACTCAACAGAATACAGTGGCATAACAGAAGTTGCCTTCGATTTTCCTTTGCCTGAGCAAGAAAACTTAAAAGTATCCAATTTAAAAGGAGTCTTAAGAAAAAAGGATAACTCACCACAAGCTGCAATTTGTAGTTACCTAACATGTTTTTATCTCTTTAGCGGTAAGTCTGTGCCTCTCTAAACACAGTATCATTTACATATATCTGATTGCTTTAAAGAGATAAAATTACCCTGGAGAATTAGGAAGGCTACATAAAAAGGACAAAAAACTTATATTTATAATTTTATGGCCTGGGTAATTCTGCGTCATATTACTTACTTCTTAAAAATGATTTTTATGGGGTGCCTGGGTGGCTTAGTCGGTTAAGCATCCGACTTTCGCTTAGGTCATGATCTCGCGGTTCATGGGTTCGAGCCCCGCGTCGGGCTCTGTGCTGACTGCCAGCTCAGAGCCTGGAGCCTGTTTCAGTCTGTGACTCCTCTCTCTCTGACCCTCCCCTGCTCACACTGTCTCTCTCTCTCTCTCTCCTAGAAATAAATAAAACATTAAAAAAGAATTTTAAAAAAATGATTTTTATACTATGCGGCAGGAAAAAATGGAGTATAAATACATTTTTATTTAAAAATCATAATAGTGCTGTGCACTGCGGGTAGAGGGGAATGAAGAGTGGGGAGTGAGGGGGTGTGTGTGGAAGGTATTGCCCCCATGGGGTCGGCTGTGGCCCAGCAGAGTTGGCACGCTAGGGTGTGGAAGCCGAGAGGTGTTCCTGAGACCGCTAAAGGGACACGTGCGGGACACTCTCCCCTGTCTACTTGATGCACCCAGGTGCCTGTGATGAATGACACATTGATCTACCCATAGCCTTCAGGCTGTCATGCGAAGCCAATGAAAGATATCTGCTGGTAAACGAATGATGATCTTATGAAAAGGATGGAGAAGATCCATGATGGTGGAGAAGTAGGCGGACCTCAAGTTCCCTCGTCCCTCAAACACAGCAATGCTGAGGCCAAAGGACTTTTAATTCCAAGAGTCCGGACTGCAGAGTGACAGAGGCATCTCCAAGGACCCACGGGGCAACTGTCGGGCCATAGAAGCCTGAGTGTGAACTGAGAGAGAGAAAACGAGTGGCCTAGGCACAGGGGAGGGATCCTCTTCTGTGGAGAGACAAAGGGAAAAGAAAGAGAGGCTGGGGAAGTGTAGGACTGTATCTGGACAAGAGAAAAACCACACACCTGGACAGACAAAAATCCAATATCTAACTGCGGGGCTTCCTTAGAACTGGGGCTGGCTGCCCTGTTCTGGCACCTGGGGAGGAGGGGAGCCAGCACTGGGCTCCTTAAGTAGTTCAGTGGCGCAGTCCCCAGTGGGAGCAACCAATCCCCTCCCTGGAGTGCTGTGAGAAGAAGGTATATAACGTTCTAAGGACAAAGACTACATGTGCCCCCAGCCAGAGGCCATATACCTGCGGTGCAGAGCAACACTCCCCTGGAACCGGGGCACTGGGAGGGGGACCCTTTAAGATGTTGGGGTTTAAGTTCCAGCCCAGCACCAGGAAGGTGCAGGAGTCAGCAGAGTGGGATAAACCTCCTCATTCGTACTCGCGGCACTGTGAACACAGAGTGGTTTGGGACACCCGGTCTGTGGAGGAAAGACAGGGATGTTGCCATTTTTCTCCCCATCACCACCAAGGTGGGGCTTCAGGAAACAGACAGTGGGAGACCGGGGAGGCGGGACCCACCTACACTTAACCACGCCCCTCGATGCCTGGTAACTGCCTATCTATTGGAGGGGCATTGACACTGACCAACCAGACAGCCCCTCCTCCAGACCAGCAGTGCCCCCGGTTCCAGAGCACTCGGCGGTTTTGCATTTCCCTATTTAACTCTCTGACAATTCTTATTATATATGTATATGTATATAATTTTATTTTTTTCTTCCTTTTCTCCTTATTCTTCCCTCCTCTGGTCGGGTTATTCTGATTGTTGGTTTGTTTAAGCAGACATATTTAATCTATTCTCTTTATACCTACAATGCATATCTCCTTTTTTATTTTCCTGTCTCCTCTCTCAGATTTAAGCTGTATAGTTTCCCTGCCTGGCCAATTTTCTTTTCTTTTCCCGCCACCCCACTGTTTTTGTCGTAGCTGGTGTTTTGGGGTTTTTGTTTTGTTTGGTTTTGTTGTTTTGGTTTTTCATTTTGATCTTGGTTTTGGTTATTTGTTTGTTTTCTTTTCCAGTGCTACTTCAATAAACAAATCAAAGCACAACTGGTGGCGGTCCAAAACATCACTAAGAGTAGGGAGATGAAGCGACCAAAGTCACAACAACAGAAAGCAAGTAACACACTCCAAAAAACACATCCTGAAGGGCCAGGCCTGGACAGTGTATGACCTCCCTTTGATACAGCAGTGCTCGAAGATGCAGGACATATAACAAACTTTTAAAACACATAAACAAACCAAACAAGCCAAAATGATGAAACAGAAGAATTCTCAAAAGAAATTCCAGGAAGAAATGACAGCTAGAGAATCACTCAAAACAGGTATAAACAATATAACTGAACAAGAATTTAGAATAATAGTCATAAGATTAATTGCTGGGCTTGAAAAAAAGCATAGAAGACAGCAGAGAATCTATTGCTGCAGAGATCAAGGAACTCAGAAATAGTGAAAATGAATTCAGAAATGATATAAGTGAGATACAAAATAAATTAAAATGCAGTGATAGTGGATAGTAGACAGGAGAATAAGTGAAATAGAAGATAAAATTATGGAAAATGATAAAGCCAAGAAAAAGAATAATAAGAAAATACTAGACCATGAGGGGAGAATTAGAGAACTAAGTGATTCAATGAAACATAAAAATATCTCTATCATATGAGTTCTGGAAGAAGGGAGAGAGAGAAAGGGGCAGAAGGTTTACTTGAACAAATTATAGTTGAGAACTTCCCTAATCTGGGGAAGAAAACGGACATCCGAATTAAGGAGGCACAGAGAATTCCTTTCAGATTTAACACGAATAGATCTCCACCACATATCATGATGAACCTGGCAAAATACAAAGATAAGGAGAGAATCCTGAAAACAGCTAGGGATAAATGGGCCTTAACCTACAAGGGTAGACACATAAGGGTAGTACCAGACCTATCCACTGAAACTTGGCAGGCCAGAAGGGAGTGGCACGAAATATTCAATGTGCTGAATTGGAAAAATATGCAGCCAAGAATCCTTTATCCAGCAAGGCTGTCATTCAGAATAGGAGAAATAAATGCTTCCCCAGACAAACAAAAACTGAAGGAGATCATTACCACTAAACCGGCCCTACAAAAGATCCTAAGAGGGACTCTGTGACTGGAATGTTACAAAGACTACAAAGAACCAGAGACCTCATCACAAACATGAAATCTACAGAAAACACAATGACAATAAATCCATACCTTTCAATAATAACTCTGAATGTAAATGGATTAAATGCCCCAATGAAAAGACAGGGCATCAGAATGGATCAAAAAAACAAGATCCATCTATATGCTGTCTACAAGAGACCCATTTTACACCTGAGGACACCTTCAAATAGAAAGTAAGGGGATAGAGAACCATATCATGCTACTGGAAGTCAAAAGAAAGTTGGAGTAGCCATACTTATATCAGACAAACTAGCTTTTAAACAAGAGATGAAAAAAGGCATTAAATCACAATTACAGAGTCTGTGCATCAAGAAGAGGTAACAATTATAAATGTTTATGCACCCAATTCAGTAACACCCAAATATATAAAGCAATCACAAATGTATTGGTAAAAAATGTGGTAATTGCAGAGAACTTTAGTACTCGACTTACATCAACAGGCTGATGATGTAGGCAGAAAATAAAGAAACAATGACACTGAATGATACATTGGACCAGATGGACTTGACAGATATATTCAGAGCTTTCTTATCCTAAAGCAGCAGAATACATATTCTTCTCGAGTGCACATGGAACTTTCTCCAAGATAGATCACATACAGGGTCACAAAACAGCCCTCAATAAATATAAAAGAATTGAGATCATACCATGCACACTTTCAGATTATAATGCTGTGAAACTTGAAATCAACAACAGGAAAAAGTTTGGAAAACCTCCAAATGCATATTAGGATTGAGGATGAGCATTGAGGATGTTAAAGAACATCCTACTAAAGAATGAATGCGTCAACCAGGAAATTAAAGAAGAAATTTAAATATATATAGAAACAAATGAAAATTAACACATGACAGTACAAACTGCTTGGGATGCAGCAAAGGCAGTGCTAAAAGGAAAATACATTGCAATCCAGGTCTATCTCAAGAAACAAGAGAAATCCCAAATACAAAATCTAACATCACACCTAAAGGAACTAGAAACAAAACAGCAAAGAAACCCCAAAGCCAGAAGAAGAAGAGAAATAATAAAGATTAGAACAGGAATAAACAATATAGAATCCAAAAAAGTAGAACAGATCAATGAAACTAAGAGTTGGTTTTTTTGAAAAAATACACAAAATTAATAAACTCCTAACCATACTTCTCAAAAAGAAAAGAGAGAGGACCCAAATACATAAAATCACAAATAAAAATGGACTTATCACAAGCAATCCTTCACAAATACAATTATCAGAGACCAGTATGAAAAATTATATGCTAACAAACTGGACAATCTGAAAGAAATGGACAAATTCCTAAACACCCACAAAATAACAAAACTCAAACAGGAAGAATTAGAAAATTTTAATAGACTCATAACTAGTGAAGACATTAAATCAGTTATAAATAATTTCCCAACAAATAAGAGTTCTGGGTTGGATGGCTTCCCAGGGGAATTCTACCAGACATTTAAAGCAGAGTTAATACCTATCCTTCGCCATCTGTTCCAAAAAATAGAAATGGAAGGAAAGCTTCTGGACTCATTCTATGAAGACAGAATTACCTTAATTCCCAAACCAGACAGAGACTGCACAAAAAAAGGACAACTACAGGCTAATATCCCTGATAAACACGGATGCAAAAATTCTCAACAAGATACTAGCAAATCGAATTCAGGAGCATATTAATAATTCAGGAGAATTATTCACCGTAGGGTTGATTCAGTATTTGCAAATCAATCAATGTGATACATCACATTAATAAAAGAAAGCATAAGAGCCAATGATCCTGTCAATAGATGCAGAAAAACCATTTGACAAAATACAGCATCCTTTCTTAATAAAAATCCTCAAGAAAGTCAGCATAGAAGGAATATACCTAAACATCATAAATGCCATATATGAAAAGCCCACAGCTAATACCATCCTCAATGGGGAAAAACTGAGAGCTTTCCCCCTGAGATCAGGAACACAATAGGGATGTCCACTCTCACCACTGTGGTTTAACATAGTGTTGGAAGTCCTAGCATCAGCCATCAGACAACAAAGTGAAATAAAAGGCATCCAAATTGGCAAAGAAGAAATCAAACTTCTGCTTTTTGCAGACGACATGATACTCTACATGGAAAATCTGAAAAACTCCACCAAAAGAGTGCTAGAACTGGTCCATGAATTCAGCAAAGTTGCAGTGTACAAAATCAACATACAGAAATCAGCTGCATTTCTATACACCAATAATGAAGCAACAGAAAGAGAAATCAAGAAACTGGTCCCATTTACAATTGGACCAAGAACCATAAAATACCTAGGAATACTCAACCAAAGATGTAAAAGATCTGTATGCTGAAAACTATAGAACACTTATGAAGGAAATTGAAGAAGACACAAAGAAATTGAAAAATATCCCATGCTCATGAATTGGAAGAATAAATATTGTTAAAATGTCAATAGCACCCAAAGCAATCTACACATTCAATGCAATCCCAGTCAAAATTGCACAAGCATTCTTTTCAAAGCTAGAATAAACAGGGATGCCTGGGTGTCTCAGTCAGTTGAGCATCCAACTTCAGCTCAGGTCACAATCTCACAGTTCATGGGTTTGAGCCCCGCATCGGGCTCTGTGCTGACAGCTAGCTCAGAGCCTGGAGCCTGTTTCAGATTCTGTGTCTCCCCCTCTCTCTCACCCTCCCCTGGTCACGCTGTCTCTCTTTCTTAGAAATAAATAAAACCATTAAAATTTAAAAAAAAAAAGCTAGAATAAACAATCCTAAAATTTGTATGGAACCACAAAAGACCCTGATTAGCCAAAGTAACATTGAAAAAGAGAACCAACATAGGAGGCATCGTGATCCCGATTTTAGCCTCTACTACAAAGCTGGAATCATCAAGACAGTATGGTATTGGCACAAAAACAGACACTTATACCAATGGAGTAGTATGGAGAACCCAGAATTGGAACCACAAACATATGGCCAACTAATCTTTGACAAAACAGGAAAGAGTATCCAATGGAGGGAAAAAAAAACAGTTTCATTAGCAAATGGTGCTGGGAGAACTGGACAGCAACATGTAGAAGAATGAAACTAGGTCACTTTCTTACACATACACAAAAATAAACTCTAAATGGATGAAAGACCTAAATGTGAGACAGGAACCCATCAAAACCCTAGAGGAGAAAGCAGGCAACAACCTCTTTGACCTCAGCTGCAGCAATTTCTTGCTTGACACATCTCCAAAAGCAAGAGAATTGAAAGCGAAAATGAACTATTGGGACCTCATCAAGATAAAAAGCCTCTGCACTGCAAAGGAAACAATCAACAAAACTAAAAGGCAACTTACAGAATGGGAAAAGATATTTGCAAATGACATATTGGATAAAGGGTTAGTATCCAAAATCTATAAAGAACCGACCAACTCAACACTCAGAAAACAAATAATCCAGTGAAGAAATGGGCAGAAGACATGAATAGTCACTTTTCCAAAGACATCCAAATGGCCAACCAACATATGAAAAGAATACTCAGTGTCACTTATCATTAAGGAAATACAAATGAAAACCACATTGAGATACCACCTCACAATGGTCAGAGTGGCTAAAATTAACAATTCAGGAAACAACAGATGCTGGTGAGGATGCAAAGAAATGGGAACCCTCATGCACTGTTGGTGGAAATGCAAACTGGTGCAGCAGCTCTAGAAAACAGTGTGAAGGTTCCTCAAAAAATTAAAAATTAAAAAAAAATTACTGCATCCTATGACCCAGCAATAGCACTACTAGGAGCACATGTACCCCAATGTTTATAGCAGCACTTTCAACAATAGCCAAATTATGGAAAAAGCCCAAATGTCCACCAACTGATGAATGGATAAAGATGTGGTTTATATATACAATGGAATACTAATTGGCAATGAGAAAGAATGAAATCCTGCCATTTGCAGCAATGTGGATGGAACTGGAAGGTATTATGCTGAGTGAAATCAGTCAGCCAGAGAAAGACAGATAGCATATGTTTTCACTCATATGTGGATCTTGAGAAACTTAACAGAAGACCATGGGGGAAGGGAAGGGGAAAAAGTAGTTACAAACAGAGAAGGAGGAAAACCATTAGAGACTCTTAAATACAGAGAACAAACTGAAGGTTGATGGGCAGGGGTGAGGGAGAGGGGAAAATGGGTGATGGACATCGAGGAGGACACCTGTTGGGATGAGCACTGGGTGTTGTATATAAGTGATGAACCACAGGAATCTACCCCCAAAACCAAGAGCACACTGTACACACTGCATGTTAGCCAATTTGACAATAAATTATATTTTAAAAATGAAAGAAATAAATAAAAATCATAATAGCTTAATGTTGTCTCTTAAAAGAAACTATATATAAATTTAGGATTTTCTTTAAGGTAATATTTAATTTTCCAGTCTTAATTTTTTTCTACACCTAAACAAATTCAAAGCCCTTTGGCATAAAACAATAAGCATATTGAATAAAAGGGATACCTAGGTGGCTTAGTCGGTTAAGGGTACAACTCTTGATTTCGGCTCAGGTCATTATCTCACAGTTCATGTAGTGCACAACCCTCCTTGAGATTCTCTCTCCCTCTCTCTCTCTCTCTCTCTCTCTCTCTCTGACCTTCCCTGGCTTGTGCTCTCTCTCAAAATAAATAAATAAACATTAAAAAAAGAGAACATTGAATAATGCACGTATGCTTTAAAATGAATAAAATAAGAGTTTTCGTTTGCCTGTGAAGACGTCTTTGATATAAAATAGCCTGACCTATTAGAAGAACATTGCAGGAAAGTAAATGTGGAGAGATTGAGGAAAAACCAACAGTGAAAATATGAAGCTCAAAAATCAATTGTATTATCATAGAAAGAGTGATAGTGTGGAGAGGTGGATTTGTTTTATTTGTTTTAATCTTTTTAATGTTTTTTATTTCTGAGAGAGAGAAATAGCATGAGCAGGGGAGGGTCAGAGAAAGAGGGAGATACAGAATCTGAAGCAGGCTCCAGGCTCTGAGCTAGCCACTAGCACAGAGCCCGATGCAGGTCTCGAACCCACGAACCATGTGAACATGACCTGAGCCAAAGTTGGACGCTTAACGGACTGAGCCACCCAGGCGCCCCGAGAGGTGGATTTGGAGTCAGACTGCTTGGGTTTGATTCTGCCTTTGCCATGATCTTGCACAAGCTAATTAACTTCTTTGGGACTCTGTTGGCTCATCTGCAAAATAACATATAAGGAATAGTAATAAACGCTTATGTGACAGGATTTGGAATAAGATTAAATGATTCAGTAAGGCAATTAGAATATTGCCTGCCCAAGTGAAATCATATGGCTGTTCATCCACTCAATCTTTCATTCACTAAACATTTAATGAGCATGTACTACGTGTTCGGCACTACTCTAGGTACACTAAAGACTTCTGTGAACAGAATAGATAAAAATTCCTGCCCTCCGGAAGCTTACATTCAACTGAGGACCAGACAGACCCTGATGTACTTTGAAGGTAGAGAGTTCAGTAAGGGTTAGCTATGATGATAATAAAAGTAATCGTCAAAGAGTTTTGTATTGGCTGAGCTTATTGAACATGATAAAGCATCTGAATCTAACTCAAGAAACATTCTTTTCCCCGTGCCTGCAGTGAACTGAACACACATCAGGAGCAGGTGAAGGCGGCTTGAATCCGAAATGCAGGAGAGCCCGCCACCCTGGGTCTGTGGAATGTTCTCAGGACTCAGCTCAGCCGTGCTTCTATTTTTCAAAACAAGACTGCCTGTTCAGTCTCTGCTCCCTTGTGTCATCGTGTTATCCCAGGGCTCTTTCCGCTTTGTTACTTCAGATTACATCCAGGCACTTGACTATGTTTTTGTGTTTGGTTGTTTTTCTGCTGCTTCCTGGATTTCTGTCAGCAATCCAGTTTTACAAATTGCTTGGCTGAGATTTGTATTTGTCGTCTTCCTTTGAAACTGTGATTCACAGTGTACACCCTTTAAACAGAATCCTTTCAGCCCGCGAGACTAAGAAGCTGGTTTCAAAAACAAATTGCAGAGCAGGCTGCCTCCGCAGGGTTTTAACGCAGCACGCTCAAATGGTCAGATATAATTAAGACAGCACATTGAAGATCTCTATTTTTTAAATTAGCCAAAATGTTTTTAGATGCTGATCAGATGGTGATGTCACTTCACACCTCCAGGGTGCTGGAGACAAAGCCTGTCAGCTGAGAAAACAAACTTCAGATTAAAGAAGATGTTGGCCATCTTCAAAATAGCCTTAGAATTTGTGGAGGGTCTATTCAAATTGGACTTCTTTGATTCAGTATGAAAAAAAGTGATGATCACAATAGGTTTATAGGATCCTTGGTTCATAAACTTTTAATTCAGGACAGAACTTAGGGACATCTCTTCTCGTCCCATTCTCTCATGTGTAAGATGGATCAATGACAATATTTACCTCTTGCTTCAATCTTGGGGGTTAAATGAACACTCATTGTCACACCTGGTGCAGAGTAAATGTTCAACTGAGTTGGCTATTATTGTTATTTATCACACACCCTGTGCTCTGTGCTCTTGCCTGAGGGGATAACAGGGTTAGAACAGCAAAGCACTGTGTCCATGACACTGACCTCTGGCAGAGTTGTACGAACCTCCATCTTTGGTAGATTATTCTCCAGGGTTCAGAGAGTCCCCTAGGGATGTCATGGATCTGTTTGAGAAGTGAAACCTCTTGGCTTCAAGAGGAGACGTCATGTTCCTCCCTCTGGACCCTGAAGCCATCTTGGATGAGTGGTACATCTGCAAACACTCTGACAAGGTCTACACAACCCAACCCATCCACCCTGTTCTGAGACCACCTTCACCGGCCTGTTTTACAGTGTCCTAGGGAGACCTGTGTGAAACAGGCCTTTCATGTGTCCACTGGCTCGACTCAGTGAGCCAGCATGAGTGCCTGGGGGATGTGAGCCGGCTATCAGGAGCACATCCTTTCCAGCTGGTGGCCTTTTTCCCTCCCAATGAGTTATTTGCCTAGGATTCTTCACTCACTCATACAAATGGGCCCTAGTGGATCTGCTCAGTCTGTCCTCTGAAATTTGGGAATAATTCAAACTTGCAACCTAAGATTCATTCTTGATATTCTGGGAAGGCAGCAACAGAGGTGAACAGCAAGGTGGACATGGGTCCCAGACGTAGCTCAGCCACGCACAGTTATATAAACATGGGGAGCTGCTTCACATGGTCATGCCCTCGTTGCAGGGTTGCAGGAACGACTGAATGCACTAACCAACGTGAAATGGTTTGTTCCATGCCAACTGCTGCTTGAAGCAGTTCTGGTCTCCCCACTCAGGTCCCTGCTTCCAACAGATTCTCCAAATCCAATCAGATTTTCCTCAACACTATCCTCAGCAAAACTGTTTCTCATTTGTCACCCTCATCCAACATCGCAGGACCTTGCCATTCCGAGTCCAGAAACGCCTCCAGATTCTATCTATCCCTCTTCTCCATCTCCACTACCAGTCTTCCTTTAGACCTTCACAGGGACCCCAGAAACACTGTAACAGCATCCTGACTCAACCTGAATTCCCGAGTTGGCCCCTTTCCTCCCTAAACGTACTGAACACCACAAAGGTGTAAAGACAGTCTACCAGTTCACCCTTGCCAGGAGGAAAAGGCAAAGCTCAACACCTTGGGAAGACATAAAAAGCACTTCAGGATATCCAAATCTGCATGTCTCTTTCCCCAAAGCTTCTTGTTTACATGTATCTGCATTGTCCTAAGCCTTTTATTTTTTTAAAGTTTATTTATTTATATTGAGAGAGAGAGTGTGCAGGGGAGGGGCAGAGAGAGAGAGAGAGAGAAAGAATCCCAGGTAGACTCTGCACTGTCATCCCAGAGCCCGATCCAGAGCTCAAACCCACTGAACAAGAGATCATGACCTGAGCCAAAGTCAGATGCTTAACCGACTGGGCCACACAATCACCTCTGTCTAATGCCCTTTAAAAGAATCTTGCTGGCTCCTGCAAGCTTCTCCCCTTTGTTTCACCATCCCTTCTTGCTGTGCAGAGTTTATGCTATGACCTCTCACTCAAATGAGTTGTTTCATAAGCTTCTGAGGCCTGATCCTTGGTGGTTCTTTTGGAAATGAGTTAGTAGCCTCCCTCTGGGTCTGAGCACCAGGCGTGGAGGTAATCACTGCTCACGCCTTCTACCCAGCCCTATCCAACTGAAAATAGAGGACACCATGTCCTGGTCACCCCAAGATCATGGCCTGAGCTGAAGTTGGATGCTTAACTGACGGAGCCACTTAGGTGCCCCCACATCACCATCTTTGGATATTCCTACAGTTCCCCTAACTAAATTGCTCAAAACCGATTATGTCTTACTCATCTTTTGACATCCAACTCCTAGCAAATGATAGAGTAAGTTCTCCATCATATAACTATATGATGGATGGATAAATGAATGAAAACTGAAGTTTTTATGTTCCCCTTTTGAATAAGTCATAGTTCTAAGACTGAGTATTCAGGGAAAGTAGAAAATAGTTCTTTTCCAAAGGTAAATTCCCAAGGATGTGAAACAACTTTTCAGATAAATCTCATACTGATAGCCTGAACCACAAGAAAGTTTTCTTTTTCTTTTTTTTTTATCTGTTAGTCATTTTATTTTTTTTTCTTACAAATAGTTTATTGTCAAGTTGGTTTCCATATAACACCCAGTGCTCATCCCCACAAGTACCCTCCTCCATGCCCATCACCCCCTTCCCCCTCACATCCATCAGTCCTCAGTTTGTTTCTCAGCATTCAAAAGTCTCTCATGGTTTGCCTCTCTCCCTTTCCTCCACCATTTCCCCCCTTCTTCTCCCTCATGGTCCTCAGTTAAGTTCCTCCTAATCCTCCTATACGTGCAAACATATGATATTTGTCCTTCTCTGCCTGATTTATTTCGCTAAGCATAACACCCTCAAGGTCCATCCACGTTGCTACACATGGCCAGAGTTCATCCTTTCTCATTGCCATGTAGTATTCCATTCTATAGATAAACCACATCTTCTTGATCTATTCGTCCGTTGATGGCCACTTAGGCTCTTTCTATGATTTGCCTATTGTTGAGAGTGCTGCTATGAGCATTGGGGTACATGTGCTCCTATGCATCAGCATTTCTGTATCCATTGGGTAAATTCCTAGCAGTGCTATTGCTGTGTCTCACAAGAAAGTTTTCTTAATCCTGTATCCGTTTTTGTGTGTGGGGACCAAGTCCTCGGGCATCTGAGAAGGACCAGCTATTACTGCTTTGGAAAGTCATCGTATAATGTGAATCTACACCTCTGGGCCAACTCAATACAATGTAGAAGCTCCTGCTATTTTAGAATTTTAGTGAAACAAACTGAGGCCTTGAGAACAAATCTCTGGTGGGCGGGGGGTGTCTGGGTGGCTCAGCAGATTAAGACTCCAACTTTGGCTCAGGTCATGATCTTACTGTTCGTAAGTTTGGCCCCCACATTGGGCTCTCTGCTGTCAGCACAGTCTGATTTGGATCCTCTGTTTCAGCCCCTTCTCTCTTCCCCCACTGCTCAATTGCTCTTTCTTTCTCTCTCTCAAAAACAAACATTTTTAAAAAAACAAATCTCTGGGGAGATGGAGAATAATTTCTAGATGTGGCTCTTCCTTAAAATAGTGCATAACACACTGCAGAGAAAGAGGTTTTAAAATGTTGACTGGGGCTCGTGGGTGGCTCAGTCGGTTGGGCTTCCGACTTCGGCTCAGGTCATGATCTCACGGTTAGTGGGTTCGAGCCCCGTGTCGGGCTCTGTGCTGACAGCTTAGAGCCTGGAGCCTGTTTTGGATTCTGTGTCCCTCTCTCGCTCTGCTCCTTCCCTGCTCATTCTCTGTCTCTCTCACTCTCTCAAGGATAAATAAACATTAAAAAATTAAAAAAAAAATAAATAAAATGTTGACTACATGATATTAACAATACAGATTAATGTTAAATTTTGTGATGCTTAGTAGAAGACAAGTATTGAAAGTGCTTATATGCATTAACTTATTAACTCAGGACCATCATGATATAAGACTTAAATTCTCTTATTAACCCCATTTGCAGATGAGCAAACTGAGAAGTTTAGCACAGCATTTGATCCCAGTCTGATTCTTAGGGCCCTGGCCCTTGGCCTTATACAAACACACACACACAACAACAACAACAACGAGAGGGAACCGTTCTTTAAGAGAAAACATTCTGAAGACTTTTAAAATCAGTCTTAACACTTAGTTTTCCTAAAATGTCTTCTATCTGTCTTATCAACATACACTACCTGGAAGTGTTTTATGTAAAATTTTCTAGGACAATTAGGTAATGTTCTACTGAGTTATAATTTCTTTGGCTTTTATAATAGTATTAATTCATTAAAAAGTTCGTGATACGTGAAAAAAAAATCAGTCTTAATATTGCCTACCATAGCATCACTTTTTGTTTTGTTTTAATTTAATTTGTTTTAATTCCAGTAGAGTTAACATTCAGTGTTATATTTATCACTTTTTTTAAAGGAAAATTCCAAATAGTATGAGATCTTTGGCCTTAGAGTCTATAGACCCTAAAGCCTGCCAAGACAGATTCCCCTGCGCACACCCAGGGAGGCCAGCATCATGAGTGCAGCACAAGGTGTCCTAAGACCTGAGGGGTGTCCTCTCAGGAACCATAGCAACACAAGCACATCTGTCAGCAGGGTGGGGTGGAAGAGGAAAACCACTGCCAGAATTTCTGAATTCGACTGTCCAAGGACCACTCTGGGCACTTCCTGGTTCATGATGGAGGGTCTGAACAGACAGGACCCCAGAGTGCCTGTTGCCCAAATCCTATGAAGTTCACCTTGTTGCCTCTGTGCATTTCTCTATATTCAGTTCCTTCTGGGAGAAAAAACTTTCTACCTGCTTCTTTGATTCACACCTACTGATCTTCACAAAAAAGAAGAGTCCATAACTTATAAAAGGAAAAAAGGGAACCATTCGTTTGATTCAGTTCAGTAGACTCAGAGGTGGGCTTCCCCATCACCTCACTGTCTATCGCAGGAGTCCTAAAGAAAGAAAACCAGCTGGGAGTCTCACTGGGGAGAAGGAAGACACAAAATTCTAGTGGCCGCCAAAGTAGATGAGAGGCTGTAGGTGGTAATGGGTACAGAAGCTGAAATCATTACAATGTCAACGTCAGGATATTCTAGTTTATCTTAAATGTCATGTATTTATCACTAACAAAATACCATGTGTTTAGGGTCTCAGAAAATCCAATTTCCCCATTGGATTAAAAACCAAATAGGACATAAGTACATGAAAGACTTCAGAAGCAGACCCCTTATCCTACTTTCAAAATAAAAAGCACCACACTTGACTTGTGGAGGGCAGACACGACTCTTCGGGCTGCTTCTGGAAGCAGCCAGCTTCTCACGGGTGTGGCAGGGCTTGCCTTCTGTGCTTACATGTCCTGAGAGGCACCAGCCTGCTCCCTGAAACCCAAAGCCACACAATGTCAACACACTACTCCTGTGTCAATATTTGCTCTGGAGAAAATGCCTGAAATGCCTCTACAACCAATTTTCTAGCAGGCGGTAGGATGAAAAGAAGAATTAATGCACATATTAAAAGATTTCTTATAAGAGCCTATCCATCGCTGTGCTGCCTTCATTGAAACACTTAATGGCTTTTCCTGCCTCCCTCTCTCTCCTGTGATCCTCCCACCCAGCTTTGCTAATAAAAAGCCTTGTAAGCCTTTAGTTCTGCTGGCAAGGAGAATTAAATCACTATTTGCCACCTGGTGTTGTCTTACTTAACATATTTCTAAATTGCTCTTAAATCTCCCTTTGGAATTCTGAGTATAAATACTAGAAAGAAGGGAAGGGAATTAGAAGAGAGGATAGAAAAGGGAACGAATTTGCTCAATTTCTATTACCTTGCTTTGTAATGGGCTCTAGTCTGTTTTTTCCTCTTTCCTTTTATCTCCTGCTCATTTCACTCAGTTTCTCTTGGCATTCATCTTTTCCTCTCCTTTTCATTCTCCACAACTTAATTCAAAGAAGAAACACGTTTTCCTCCTGACAAAATCATGTCCCTGTTTAGAATGGGATGGCCTGAACGTTTCTAATTGATTTTGATTCTGGAAGCTCTGAGATCCCACCCAGAGTTACCCTTTCTTTTACAAACTTCAGGGTTCCTTTTCTCCTTTTCATTAATTTATTCAGCAAATATTTGTTGGAAATGTATTCTTGCCTGATGCTGTGCTCTCTTCTTTTTCTACTGTTTTCTCATTTACTTTCTTTTTAGTTCACTTATCAAAACTGCCAGGGGTGAGTAAAGTAATAAAATTCAAGAACTCCCTCAACCGAGCAAAAGTCCATTCTTTGCAACTATAAAGCACTCTCCCTCTGCCGCTTTCGGTAATAAAATGAGGAGTTATAACGAGCGAAAAGTTCTACAGGACTTATCAAATTACAAATTCTTAATTTCTATTAAAATTAGTTACTCTTTAGGAGTGGAACAGAGTCATCCTCAACAATCATTTAAAGCGATGATTGCATTCTAAATGGAGTTTCTATTTGCTCTCAGAGGCCCCTTGGAAACTGCATTTCAATTCATTATAATAGCAACTTTCTGAGCCTTCAACAAGAAACAAGGAAAAAGAAATCAGTTGACAAGCCAATAACTATTGCAGAATCCATTTGAGGGCCCCTCAGGGAGTTTATTAGCAGAGAAAAAAGATAGTAGGATCCACAGATGGAAAACAAACCATAATAAAGTGCCACACTTCACTGATGGATCACCTAGCCATGAAAATGAACCCGGCCATGGACATACACCAGCGAGGTAAACCGTAGATTCTAAATGAAGAACTGGACAGACTTCAGGTTGGGAAGGAAACTTTCTGGCATGTTTGGACTTATCCTGTTAAAGAGAGGTGTAAGATGTTTAGAATTCAGATTACTTTATTCAGCTCAGAGGGAGAAGGTCTGCATTAGTTGAGAATTAAGTGCAACAGCGTCATTTCTGTACTTCTCCCAAGGGGACAAATTGGTATCCCTCTAACTAAAGATGATCCTACGAGAAGAGTCCTGAGCTTTGCTGCTTGTGAAAAGCCAGAGAAAAGGCCTTGGTGTTGAGAAAGTAATAGATGCTTGAGGGCATTTGAGGCTTATAGCAAGGGGGGGGGGTGTTAAAAACGTAATTAACATCTGTATTCTAAGTAGCAGCGAGTACAGGTTAGAACAGATGGTTTCAGGAACTGTAAAAATAGCCTGAGATAGCCTGTAGGTGGAAGAAAGAGTTTTCATACAGGTGAGTGACAAGATACTATAGTAAATAGTTGGTTAGCATTTCCTTTTATCTTAACCTTTGCTATAACTGGGTAGTTTGGGCATCAATAAGAAGGTGACTCATGTATTGTTATCTAAATAAAGAATTTCTTCGAGAAAACGTACTTGTAAATGTAATGAGTGACATGTCTCTGCCTCTCCATTCTCTACATCTGGAAGTAAGTCTAATCTCTGTCAGGAACTATTCATAAAACAGCCAGCTCTCTGTCCAGAAGCCACATAGTGCATAGACTATCTCATAAGACCATTGTGCTATATGAAGTCTTTCACCACGAAAATCTCACCTTACAAAACTGGCAGCTGGTAAAACTGAGTACAGGGATCAGCTCATATATAAAAGCCAGTTCAAAACGTGTCAGCAAAAACACAGCAGGAAAAGGCCCATGCAGTTAAATTAAGACAGTTATGCCAAACCTAGTAGAACCACTTGCTTTCAAAAGACTGAATTAGGAACAGCAAAGAATTCACTGATTCTGTGGACCTTTAAAAACAGCTGCACTTGGGCAGCTCAGTCTGTTGAGCATCAGGCTCTTGGTTTCTGGTCAGGTCATGATCTCACAATTTGTGAGTTCAATCCCAGCATCGGGCTCTGTGCTGACAGTGTGGAGCCTGCTTGGATTCTCTCTCTCTCTCTCTCTCTCTGCCCTTCCTCTTCTCTCTTTCTCTCAAAATAAATGAATAAACTTAAAATCAAATAAAAAGCTAAATGTTATACGCTTCAGAAGCACCTTGAATTTTGCAGAGAGAGGAATAGAAAAAGGTCATGGTGCTGAGAGGAAGCACTAATTTGGGTCTGCTCTTGTTTTTCTATTTAATAAAGTGCTCCACAGGAGAATTTTTGAGTTTGCAATACGACAGAATGACATTTCAAATAAAAAAACCAAAACCAACAAAAAACTTTTTACCATTTAAGACAGTTATCTAAATGTGCTCAACCCTCATTTCAAGTTAAATGCCTAAATTTGGTTATTTTCCTGTATCAGTATATGTGTTGTCCCAAATGCTTTCTATCACCATATTCTTTATTTATAAAAGTTTATTTATCAAGTTTATAAATACAAGTAATGATAAGGCATAACTTATGGAATTTTATAACCAGGATATTTTTGTCTAGAAAATTCCCTAGCATTACAGCAACTGACGTACAATTAAGATAGAGCAAATTCCCAAACTATATATTGCCACCACTGGGATTTGATCCATTTCTTAACCCGCTAAAACATCTGACAATGTATAGATGCTATTTTATTTATAGGTTTGATTATATTACAAGTTTTAATTTTTATTCTTATTTTATCCTACAAGGTTTCTTATTCTTTGTTTTTGTTTTTTCATTTTTAAAAAATCTTTTTAATGTTTATTCATTTTTGGGTTTTTTTGGTTTTTTAAAAATTCTACTACCCAGAGAGAAGTTTCTTTTTTTTTTTTTAGTGTTTATTTATTTATTTATTTTTTTTAGAGACAGACATAGAGTGTGAGCAGGGGAAGTACAGAGAGAGAGAGGGAGACACAGAATCTGAAGCAGGCTTCAAGCTCCGAGCTGTCAGTACAGAGCTTGTCCCGGGGCTCGAACCCACAAGCTGTGAGATCATGACCTGAGCCAAAGTCAGCCGCTTAACCGACTGAGCTGACTGAGCCACCCAGGCACCCCAATGTTTATTCATTTTTGAAAGAGAAAGAGAGAGAGAAAGTATGAATCGGGGATGGGCTAGGAGGGAGACACAAAATCCTAAGCAGGCTCCTGGCTCTGAGCTGTCAGCACAGAGCCTGACACAGGGCTCTGACCTATGATCCGTGAGATCATGACCTAAGCCGAAGGCAGACACTCAACCAACTGAGCCACTCAGCAGCCACTATTTGTGAGTGTGTGTGTGTGTGTGTGTGTGTGTGTGTGTGTGTGTGTGTGTTTTAAGTAGGCTCCATGCTGGGCCTGAATTCATGACCCTGAGATGGAGACCTGAGATGAGACCAAGAGTCAGACACTTTAACCAAGTGAGTTTTAAAATTTGATTTGCAATGCAATTATGGTAGCAATAGGCAGATGTTAGTTTGGTGTTTGGTAGGAGAAAACATTTCAACAGTAATTAGCAAGTGGCAGTTCTTTACCAATACTGAAAATTTTAAAGAGTAAAAAAAACCTAATATGGTATTAATTATCCCTGATACTACTATCTGTCTTTGCAGTTTTCACAGAGCCTTCAGAGGAGGTGATACTATTTCTTGAAGCATGACAGGGTGTTTGGAAACTGAAAGCAAGATAAGAAGACTCTAGTGGCCAGTGTAGTGTAGCATACGACCGTGGGTCATAGGGACAGACTCTCGAAGGACAGTCCTCTCTCTCTGTTGGGGACACGGGTCTCCTTGGGTGTCCAGTAACCCCACAAGAGGGAGAAACAATGTTATAATATGAAAAAAGAAATTGGGCTTCGGAGACTTTATGTCATTTGGCCAAGGTCAAAAATGATCAAGCAATGAAGTGGGATTGGAGGGGGGCACTCAGTGCCCAGCCGCCTCCTAGACCCCACCTCGCATGGTGGGGGTTGTGGGTGACTGTCTTTTCTCAGAGGTTGCTTGTGTGCCGTAAGCAAAAACAATAATGAAAGAATATAAAGAGGGCAAAACAAAACTGAAAAGGAAAAAAGACTGTTTTTTTTTTTTTCCTGTCCTAAACCTTTTAAAGCCATATAAGTTTTATGGCAGTTTGATCATATCATTTTCTATTCTCTGGGGGAAAGGGAAAATGGACTCAGTTTGTTTTGCATCAGGAAATGAGTGTTGTTTGATCTGGATTTTCAAAATGTCCTGATTCTATTCAAGGAACATGCTGAGTTGAAATGTAAGGAGTTTCAGAAAGTTGATAAGATTTAGTGACATGTGACCAATTTAATAATTTGTAGAATTACTGTTACCCATACTCAGGGTCGTGGATGGTTTTATGGCCATGCATTTATAATCTGTAGATTTCTTTATTCTGGTTTTAGATATTTAAAAAATGACACGAAGCACAGCAATATATAATGAATGCAGTACAAGAAACAGACCCAAGATGAGATTATGCATTCATTGTTAGGAGGGGGAAAGCACTCTTATTACTAAGAACTGTAAGAGAAAACAGTGAAACTATTTGGTCAGGAGCAGTGTTAGACCAATAACTATTTAAAGCTACTGAGAACAACATGGCAGGTGGTGTCCTGAGGGACAGGGTCCTGGGAAGGCGAAAGTGTTGATGGATAATATTAAACACTTTCCAGCTCTACCCTCTACCACAGTGTTACATAAACTCCACTAATGTAGCAGATGGCATAATTTAGGTTGCCTATTTAGGTCAATGAGTTTTTAAAATATCGGTTTCAAATTTGAACAACTTTTAACGAGTAAAACTTTCAGAGAGAAGGTGGAGGATATTTTTGTTTCCTTTTCACATCAAAGCAAATGCACGTGTAATGCTAATGAAATCCAAAAAGTGAGGGAGCCAGAGGCTATGAGATGCTGGGAAACCTATCCTTTGCAGAAACATTGCAGAAGAGTTGGGTCTATGAACTCAAGAAGGAGAGCCAACGAGGATGCATGCAGGAGAAGGTGATTTGGCTGAAATGGAGGCGTGGAATCTGGGATATAACATCAGAAGAAAGGATCCTCAGGGAGTACTAGCATCTTGGGTCCTTTAATAAGAGAAGGAATTATTTAAGCTAACTGATGTCATGCCAGTGAAGTTACATTGCCAGCATATATCACTAACAATTTTTAAACAGTAGTAAAGGACTATTCTTCACATATATACAGAATTCAACTGCTTCTCCCCACTTCTCTTGCCATCTCCCTGGAATAAGCAACTTGCACCCTCTCACGTACGGTGTGACCATACCTGTGCATGACCCTATCTCTTACCACTTCCCCTATCATTCTGCTTCTTTGCTCAATCTCTGACTTGACACATTACCCAGGGCCTTTGCACTTATCATTCCCTCTTCCTGGAGCATTACTCTGCAAGATACTAGAATGATGCCCTAACTCCTTCAACTGTAACAAAAATGTCGCCCCTCCCCCCCCACCACTCAGCCCTCCCTGGCTATCCCTAGGTAATGTGGAAATCCCCTACAGTTAAATCCCTTATCCTCCTCCCTGTTTTATTTTTTCCCCATAGTTCTTCATTTTAAATCTGTTTGTTTCATTGCATTACCCCCAAAATAACAGTGGCACATAGTGGGTGTTCCATACATAGTTGTTGAATGAATAAACGATTGAGCCAATGCATGAATACATAAAGGAAATGTATTTCTTATATCATGACCAAGCTGTAGAGATTAAAATAGAGAGAGGATTATAGGGGTAAAAGTGAGCTTAAGTATATATAATATCCTTCACAAAATATGTAATATTATATATAATATATATAATTTATATATGTGTTTTTAAAAACAACAAACTGAACAAAGGATTACACCAACAAAGATGAGGATAATGTTTACATTAGGAAGACTAGGTATTTTTTAAAAGAAAATATTTCCTAAAGAAATTATAATATGGTAAAGTAGAATAATAAAAAAAGCACATGTGTTCTGCTAAGAGTCCATATTAAAATAGGCTAAAATGCAAAATAACTTTGGGGAGAAACTGAGCCTTTGAGCAGAGACAGGTGAAGCCAAGCAGCCATATTTCCACTTGACCAGTCCCTCAGTCCCGGGAGGATAGGGCAGCCTCCGCCGAGAAGGACAAGACAGGGATGTGTTTATACAGACAGCCTTGGACAACACTGGCAAATCATAATAAGAGCCTTTATGTAGCTAATAATTTATAGTTTGGAAAGAACCTTATATGGTACTTTTCTATATGGCTCTCCTTCAAATGAAGAATCATATACAGTATTTCTTTTGATCCTCAAAGAAATCCTGTGAGGCTTACAAGTATAAAAAACCGGCTTTCAGAGCAAAGACTCGACTTGGGTCACCAGCTATCATCAACCACCAACCTGTTCCACCAGCCTGGACCCCAAAGCCTCCCAACTCAGTGCTTTGCCCAAGACTCCTTCCCTCCTTTCCCACAGAAAGATTGCCTTTCTCCATAGCATCCGTGGCTCTGGGCTTTGGCTCCCCTCCCCTGCCTTGCTAATACTATACACAATCATTATTTGTTGGGCATGTTCTCCACTTCCAAGGACTTTGTTGAGGCCCACAGGTACTATTAGTGTCACCATTGACAGATGAGGACACTGAGGTTCAGAGAGGTGGAGTAACTTGTGCAGGTTCACTTAGCCAGTGAGCCACAGAAGTGAGGGGCGCTGCATGGGCTTGCTCTAGTTTGGCAACACCAGGCCTCTTCTCTCCCATTACCTGTCTTCCTTCATTCTTTCTGTTAGTATTTATTGAGCAACCTCTATTGTTATAGGCACTATAGACACAGCAGAGCATAAAATACCGTCCTTGCTCTCATGGAGCTCACATTCTACTGGGGGGTAGGGAAAAGATGAAACAACAAAATACAATAGGCGATAGATGCTAAGAAACCAAAGCATGATACGGGCACAGAGGGGTCATGTTAGACGGGGTGGTCTGAGAAGGCCTCGGTGAGGATGATATTCCAGCAGAGATCTGGTTAAATCAGGGAGGAGGTTGTGCAACCACCAGAAGAAGGCAGTTCAGGCAGAGATCTCTAGATGCAAAAACCTTGAGAGTGTTCTGGAAATGTCTGGAGTGGCCACGAGGTTGAAGGCTGAGGAGGGGGATGGGGGGAATGGCAGGAGAGGAGGTCAAAGAGATAACTAGGAATCTGGTCATCTATGGCCCTATCGGCTAGATAAAGACTACCCCCACCCCCAAGAGGTGCAGGGGAGTTTTAACAGAGGGAGCTGTCACCTAGCCTGAGCTTAAAAACCTCTCTGGTGGCCAGGCTGAAAATAAAATGCAGGTGGAGAATTGCTGCTACAGATAGAAGGCCACTGAAAAACTCAGGGCGGGGAGCCGGTGGGCAGCGGGGGGGTGAGAACTGGAGGGACAGGTGTTTCCTCTGACAGTAGAGCCAACAGTACTTCTACTGGATTGGGTGTGGGTGTGCGAAGAGGAAAGGTCAAGGAGGTCTTGGCCTGAGCATTCAGCTCAACCTTAGCTGCACAGTAAGTCACCTGGGAGAGATTTAGAAATCTGATGTCTGGACCACACCACCTACCAAAACTGACTAGGAATTCTGAGGCGAGAGCAGGAGTCAAATTTTTAAAACTCTCTGGGCGATTCCAACGTGCAGCCATGGATGTGACCCACTAAAGATGGAGACGCTATAAATTGAGATGGGGAAGACTGCGGAGGAGAAGCTGGCTTCTCTCCGTTTTCCTCAGAGATCCTGGTTCTGATTGGAAAGCTGATGAATACACCTATTATTAGTATAGTAATGACCGTTAACTTGTTAAAGACGTCAATGCACTTGGGAAAGCTGCAATTTAGCAGTTGCTTTTTCAGACAGGGCTTTCATTTAAAGTGACTACTGATTCTTATAGCTGCGAGTTATGTGATCCGCACTTGGTCCATCTCTCATAGAAGTTAGCACTCACAACATTGTATTATATTTATTGGAATTCAGGACCCATCTCCCCTACTTGTCTATAGGTGTCAGAAGTCTCATGGATGCTTTTGGTGAATGGATGAAAGACTCTGGGTCATGTGTATTGGTATCCTCTTGGGATCAGTTGGCCTGAGAAAGGGGCTCTCAAAAGTCCCTCCCAAGGAGGAGACAGGTGTGTAGGAACAACCTCGGGGGGATTGTTGGAGCGCTGAAGGATTCCAATTTATATCTGCTCTGGGGTAGGCAATGGAACACCAATCCAGGCTCAAATGATAGCACATGCCTGACCAGAAAGGAATACATTTTAACAGTGGAAGAAAATATCTATTAAGAGCAGAACCAAAAGCAGAATATGCCAGTAGAAACTATATGAAGACAGAATTAAAGTCAGCACAAAGAATTTTCTGTTAAAATCTAGCCAAATGTTTATATACTACCAGTTGCTAGATGACAGCTAGGGAGGTAATAGGAGGGTTCCTACTTTGGATGGAAATAGAGGGACACAGGCCCCCCCCCATTTACCTAAACTGAGGTAGATGCCAGGATGCAGGGAAATGGGGGAGTCCCCAAAACCCAAGCTGGTCACCTGGGCTGGAAAGTTGAACCAAAGATTTGTACTTAATTAGGTGCTCAATAAATATCTCAAATGAATCAAATTCTATGATTTTAGGAATTTTGTCCTCTTGTAATTAGTAAATAAAATTTGCGGGGTTTTGTGGGGAAAGCATATTTTAAGAATTATTTAGTTTAAAGGGGAGCCTGGGTGGCTCAGTTGATTGAGTGTCCAACTGTAGCTCAGGCCATGATCTCCAGGTTTGTGAGTTTGAGGCCCTTGGGGCTCACTGCTGTCAGCACAATCCTCTGTCCACCCCCACCCCCACCCTGCACCTCCTCCACTTTTGCTTTCCCTCAAAAAATAAATAAATAAAACCTTAAAACAAAAAGACTTACTTAGTTTAAAGTAATAGGACCTATCCAAGTAAAATGGAGATCATGGGAAGATAATAAAGGACTCTCACAAATTAAAAATCAGATCAGACAGGCCTTAGACGGATGGGACTGGGAAGTGGCAAACTATTTGGAAATAAGGTCAAAGTCAGTCCCCCTCTCCCTCCCTTATCTTTCCCCTCCCTCCCTCTCTCCCCCTCTTTTCTCTGGTGCATCTGCTCTGCCTTTTTTTTACCCCTTCACTTACACAGGGCTCACCATGGCCCTGCCCCAAACATCTAAGCCCTAAATTAGCATAACCTATCAGTTTTGCTCATGATAGCAAATTAGCTCAGGCGTCAGTTCTACATTCCTGAGGAGTAGTAGCTGATTGGCCCAGGTGCATAAGAGGCAAGATCCTGCTGTGTATTGTGCTCTCCCTTCAAGGACTGTGGAAGGTTCTCTAAGCTTAGAACAGTGGTTACCTCTGGTGGGAAGGAAGGGGGAATGGGTACACAGGTAGCTTCAACTACTTCAGTTTCTACGTATTTATTAAACTCTATGCTAGGTTTCCTGGTGTTTGTTATATTATTTTTTTTAATATTTATTTATTTTGAGAGGGAGAATGAACAAGCAAGCAAGCATGGGAGTGGGGGAGGAGCAGAGAGAGAGAAGAGAGAGAATCCCAAGCAGGCTCCCTGCTGTGAGCACAGAACCTAATGCAGGACTCAATCCCACAAACCTCGAGATCATGACCTGAGCCAAAATCAAGAGTCGGCTGCTCAGCTGACTGAGCCACCCAGGCACCCTAGGTATGTAACTTTTAAATACCATTTTGAATATCTGAAATCTTTCCTCAAAGTTTCAAAGTAAAAAGCAGGGGCTCTTTAAATAAAAAAAGAAGAAATGCATAAAACTGCGTGTATATAAACACATACATATCTACCAATGGTCAGCTCTTAATAAGATTATTAGAGAATTTTCTGTTAATCCTTTGGTTCTCAAATTCTTGTGTTGGTTAACTGATAGACACGGTTTTCTTCAGGAGTTGGTGATTTATTCATTCATTCAACCAATGTGGATTGAATGCCCACCATAAGACAGGAGTGGTGGGAATGCCTGGTTTTACAGAAAAAGAAAGAGGGCCTGAGTCTGAACCAGGGAGACAGATGCAGCTAGGCAACGCTTGGAATGGAATTCTATTGTCTTTAAATCTGAAATGAACTTCTATTTATAAGTTTCCCACAGTTTCTATATAGGAAAATTCCAGTTATTCAGGAGACAATTGTCTTTGCATTGGCAAGAATCACTTGAGTGGCCCTTCTTGGTAATGGAAGGGCAAGGAGCTCTTGTGGCTCGGGGGCAAGGAAATGAAAAAGCACTTGTGCTTGTGTGGCTGGGACAAACAGAGCAGCTTTTCCTAATTTCACTGGGCACACTGGGGAGGTGGGCGAGCTGGAGGGGGAGCAATGGAACTTCCTGGGGGGAAAGGGAGGGACAACTTGGCTATGGGTGCTGTGTTTTAGAAAGCTTCAGTTTTTTTTTTAAGTTTATTCATTCATTTTGAGAGAAAGAGAGAGAGAGACAGGGAGGGACAGAGAGAGAGGGAGAGAGAGAGAGAGCATCCGGAGAAGGCACTGCACTGTCAGCACAGAGCCCGATGGAGGGTTTGAACTCATGAACCGTGAGATCACGACCTGAGCCAAAATCAAGAGTCTGACACTTAACCAACTGATCCACCCAGGCACACCCAGAAATTTTCAGATTGAGATGCCTTCAAGAGAGCTGCAGGAAGAAAGAACATCAGTATTAGGGCATGAGAAGTGTCTTAGATCCCCCTCCAGAAGCGGACACTGAGGATTCATCAGTAAGTAGTTTCCTGAGCAGGCAGTACCAGGAGGAAAGGGAGAGTGAGAGCTGAAGGGGGGTGGGGGTGGGGGGACGTGCGCCCAGGCAGTGTTCCCAGAGGGTAGCTTCAAGGGGATCCCGCAGGGGACTGTAGTGTAAGCTGCCTACACTCTGAAGTGGGAGAGTGGGATCCTAATGGATCTCAGCAGAACCCTGTCATTAAATGCCACAAAAGGGTAGTGCTGGCTGGGGAGCAAGGTGTGGTGCTGGGCCCTGTGTGGTCACAGGGTGGGCGGAGGCAGCTGGGGGCTGGGAGCTAATCTTGTCCCACCTTGGGGCTAAGCCAAGAGCCAGGCTGGACACACCCATCCTGACACACTGAACCCAAGTGCTGTCTGGACCCACAATGTGAACTGAGGACAGTGGACATTGATCTACCACAGTGCACAGGGTCAGTTTCTTTCTTCTTTTCTCTCTTCTTTCTTTTTAAAAAATGTTTATTTGTGAGAGAGAGAGAGAGAACGAGAGCAAGCGAGCTTGTTGGGGAAGGGTAGAAAGAGAGGAGGCCAGAGGATATGAAGCAGGCTCTGCGCTGACAGCAGGGAGTCCGGTAGGGGGCTCAAACTCACAAACCATGAATGAATGAGATCAGGACAGGAGCTGAAGTCAAAGTCAAAGTCGGAAGTGCAACCAACTGAGCCTCCGGGGGTGCCCCTACAGGGTCAGTTTTTTCTAACAACAGAAAGCAATAATAGCTAAACAACGACAGAGTGAACTACAAAAGTAGCCAGAAGTTCCAGATTATTCTTGTCAAGGTATTTGGGATCAGGACTCGCCTCTTCAAGTTGAAGATCCCTGAGGTTATTGGATAGTTACATGTGGGAAGAGCCTCCCGACAACTCCAGGAAGGGATTAAGCTTCCTGGAAGTCTGGCAAGTGGAAACTAGAGCCAGTGCTGACATGAAGGATGAAGCACTGTGACTTCATTTTCACCCCAAGCTGGTGAAGCAGGTCATACCAGTTACACACTGAAATAGGAAGATAATTTCTCATTATGATAAATGCTATGGCAATAAAACTCAGGTTAAGATGACAGAGAATAATGGGAAGTTATGGTTGGATTTGGAGAAAAGGGGGTCAGAAGCCTTTCTAAAAATATGGTATTTCATCAAAGCCTAAACCAATGGTGTGTATTAGAGGGGGAGCTGGTAGAGGGGAATCTTCTGAATAACAAAAAGACACATGCAAAAGTCTGGAGGCAGGATGCCACTTACTGTACCTGAGAATCCAAAATAAAATGAGTATGGCCCTGGAACCATAAGTGAGGAGAAAATTGCTCCAATGAGACTCAAAAGAATGCCTGGGACCAGGCCACAAATAGCCCTATGAACAATGGCAAAGTTTGTGTTTTCTGGTTTCTGGGTTTTTTTCCCCCTAAGGATCATGATGATCCACTGAAGGAATTATAGCAGAGAACTGACCTAATAAAATTTACCTTTAAAAAGATTGCTCAGGCTGTTGTGTGAATAAGACCATCATTCAAAGATCAGATTACCTGGGTTCAAAACACAGTTCTGCCACCTACTAACTGTATGACCAGGGTGAGCCACTTAACTTCTCTATGCCTTGGTTTTATCAACTCCAAAAAGCAAATAAAAATGGTACCCATTTTTATTGGGTTATTATGAGGATCGAAAGACATAACATTTTATAAGCATTTTCACACATAGTAATCCTGGCACATAGTAAACACCCCATAAATGGTGGCCGATTTATGGTTTTTTATTGTGCTATTGTTATTACTGTTTTCAGTAGGAGGAGAAGGCTGTTGGAGTCTTAGGAGACAAATAGCAACCCTATCTTTCCCTTTTGAGTTTGGAACCAATTGAGAAACAAGACACAGAAGATAATAGAGGGGTATCTGTTATATCTTACTGATATAGCTATTATATCTTACTGTGTACCTACCATATGTATCTCTTACTGATAGTGACATGAACACAAGGAGAGGAAAGCTTGTATTCTAGCATGGGTAAGGATGGTGATGCATGGGAGCAGAAATAAGTGAATGCTTAAATCAGTAAGTTATATTGTGCTTGATTTTTTAAAAATATTTTATTTATTTCTGAAAGAGAGAGAGAGACAGCGTGAGCAGGAGAGGGTCAGGGAGAGAGGGAGACACAGAATCTGAAACAGGCTCCAGGGTCTGAGCTGTCAGCACAGAGCCCGACGCAGGGCTTGAACCCACAAACCGTGAGATAATGAGCTGAGCTGAAGTTGGATGCTTAACAGACTGAGCCACTCAGGTGCTCCTATTATATTGTGCTTGAGACGGGATCTCTTTTATCACTGATATTGAGAAAAGGTGCCTTTGATCAGCAGTCAAACCACCCTCCTTCTATTTCCCCCTAATGAGACAGATTTACACATCTAATTAGAAAACTGAAAGACCACAACCTCTCTACATTATCATCGCAGAGCTATAGCTTCCCCTGTAGCTTTCCATACAGAAGACAGACCTGGTCATCTTTCTTAAATCAACTGTAGTTAAATGCACCCATTAAAGTATGCATAAAGATGAAGATGAGGGCTTGTTTTTTTTTTTAATATTTTTATTTTATTTCTAGGAGAGAGAGAGAGAGACAGTGTGAGCAGGGGAGGGTCAGAGAGAGAGGGAGACACAGACTCTGAAATAGGCTCCAGGCTCTGAGCTGGCAGTCAGCACAGAGCCCGACGCGGGGCTCAAACCCAGGAACCGCGAGATCATGACCTAAGCGAAAGTCGGACGCTCAACTGACTAAGCCACCCAGGCACCCCAGATGAGGGCTTGTTTTTAAAGATTTTATCTTTAAGTAATCTCTACACCCAATGTGAGGCTTGGGCTTACAACACTGAAATCCAGGTCTCACACTCTACTGAGTCAGCCAGGCGCCCCACGAATAGATGAGCTTTGAGAAATTTCTACATCTGTGTGTCCATCACCACAATCAAGATATAGAATATTTCCATTGTTTAAAAAAGTATCCTCAAACCACTTCGCAGAACCCCCCCTTCAACATACACCCAGACAGCAACTATAGATTAGTTTTGCCTCTTCCTACAATTTCTTAAAATGTAATCATATCATATGTATTCTGCATCTTGCTGCTTTTTTTTTTTGAAAAATTTTAAATGTTTGTTTATTTTTGAGAGAGAGAGAGAGTGAGCGCACATGCAAACAGGGGAAGGGAAGAGAGAGGGAGACAGAAGATCCGAAGCGGGCTCCACGCTGAGAGTGGAGATCCCAATGTGGGACTCAAACTCACAAACCATGAGATAATGACCTGAGCCAAAGTCACGCTTAACAGACCGAGCCACCTATGCTCCCCAGGATCTTGCTGCTTTTGCTCTGCATATTTTTGAGACTAATCTAACTAAGTAGTTTTTATATCTATTACTGAGGAGTACTCCATTGTATGGATATACCACAATTTGTGTATCTATTCATCAGCTGACAGATACTGCAATTGCTTCCTGGTTTGGGCTATTGTGAATGAAGCTGCTGAGGCTATTCACGTTAAAGTCTCTGTGAATATCAGTTTTTATTTTTCTTGGGTAAATGTCTAGGACTGGAATTGCTGGGTCATATGATGAGTATATTCTTAACTTCATAAGAATTTGTGAGCTTTTTGGGGCGCCTGGGTGGCTCAGTCGGTTAAGCATCCGACTTTGGCTCAGGTCATGATTTCACAGTTCGTGGGTTCGAGCCCCGTGTCGGGCTCTGTGCTGACAGCTAGCTCAGAGCCTGGAGCCTGCTTCAGATTCTGTGTTTCCCTCCCTCTCTGCCCCTCCCCTGCTCACACAGTCTCTCTCTGTCTCTCTCTCAGAAATAAATAAAACATCTCTCTCTCAGAAATAAATAAAACATTAAAAAAAAGAATTTGTGAGCTTTTTCTCAAAGTGACAATACCATATTTACATTTCCACCAGCAGTGTGTCAGAGAGTTCCTGTGTCTGCAGGTTTATGTTGATAAACATAACATGGTCAGTCCTTTTAATTTAGATCTGGTCAGTCCTTTACATTTTAGCCCTTCTGGCAGGTGTGTAAGACTATTTTGTTTTGATTTTATTTACTTCTCTGATAACTAATGATATTAAGAAATCTTTTCATGTACTTATTGATCATTCCTATGCTTTTCTTATGAAGTGTCAGTTCAAATATTTGTCAATTTTATTTATTTATTTTTTTAATATTTTATTTATTTTTGAGAGAGAGATAAAGACAGCATGAGCAGGGGAGGGTCAGAGAGAGAGGGAGACACAGAATCTGAAACAGGCTCCAAGCTGTGAGCTAGTTGTCAGCACAGAGCCTGATGCGGGGCTCGAACTCACGAACTGTGAGATCATGACCTGAACTAAAGCCAGACGCTTAACTGACTGAGCCACCCAGGCGCCCCTCAAATATTTGTCCATTTTAAAATAAGACTTTCCCCCTTTTCTCATTATTAAGGTCTAAGAATCTTTTACATACCCTGGAAACTTATTCTTTGTCAGGTATATGGATTACAAATATTTTTTCCTCTCTATAGACTGCCATTTCATTTTTTAAATAATTTTTTAAGGAAGGATATTTTTTAATGTTAATGAAATGCAATTTATCAATTTTTTTCTTTTGTACTCTTTGTACAAAATATTATTCTTGTCTAAGGAATCTTTACCTACCCCAACTAGCCATGGATTTTCTTCTATGTTTTCTTCTAGAAGTTTATTTATTTATTTTTAATTATTTTTAACTTTATTTATTTATTTTGAGAGAGAGAGCATGAGTGGGATATGGGAAGAGAAAGAGGGAGAGAAAATTCCAAGCAGGCTCTGCACTATCAGAACAGAGCCCAAGGCAGGGCTCAAATTCATGAACTCTGAAATTATGACCTGAGCTGAGATCATAATTCTTGTCAATGAAATAAAATAAACATGCTTTCAACAAGCAAAAATATCAGCAAGCAGGAAATCTCACCAGAGACACAGATATATTTTAAAAAGCACAACTAAATGGAAATTCTAGAAAAAATATATATAATTTCTGAAATAAAAATTTCACAGGTAGACATAGCAAAGACTAAATGACATGCAAGATAGGTCAATACAAATTATCCAAAATGAAGAACACAGAGAAAACAAAATTTTAAAACAGTTAAATATTTAATTCAAGGACCAGTTAAATGATATCCAATGGTCCAGTATTTGTGTAATTGGACTACCAAAAGGAGAAAAGAGAGGGGGCACCTGGCTGCCTCAGTCATTAGAGCATGGGACTCTTGATCTCGGGGTCATGAGTTCAAACCCCATTTTGGGTGTGGAGGCTACTTGAAGGAAAGAAAAAGCAAGCAAGCAAGCAAGCAAGCAAGCAAGCAAGCAAAGAAGGAAGGAAGGAAGGAGAAAGAAAGAAAGAAAGAAAGAAAGAAAGAAAGAAAGAAAGAAAGAAAGAAAGAAAGAAAGAAAGAAAGAAAGAGAGAAAGAGAGAAAGAAAGAGAGAAAGAAAGGGAAAGAAAGGGAAGAGAAAAAATGGGCAGAAAAAAAAGATTTGAAGAAACAGAGGCCTAAATTTTCTTAAATTTGATTAAACATAGAACTTTGCAAATAGAAAATGATCAACAAGCACCAAACAGTATAAACACAAAGTCCCTGAAGTGCATCCAAGTCAATATGCTGAAAGCCAAAAATAAAGAGTATTTTGCAAGCAGCAAGAGAAAAATAACATATTACCTACTAGAGAATAATAATCCCATTTTCACTGACTTCTTATCAGAAACCATGGTGGCCAGGAGAAAATGGAAGAACATTTTTAGAGTGCTGAAGACAAAATTTGTCAACCAGGAGTTTTATACTCAGTGAAAATATCTTTAAGGACATAGATGAGATTAAATTTTTCCAGATAAAGTAAAACAAAGATGACCCGTCACCATAGGACCTGCACTATAAGAAATGCTAAAAGAACTTTTTAGACTGAAGAGAAATGAAATGAAGCTGCATTCCTCAAAACAGAATGAAGAGCAGTGGAAGTGTTAATTACTGGTTAATACTGGGGTATACACAAAAGCTTGAATACCAAAATCAGACAAGAACATTATAAGCAAAGAGAACTGCAGACTAACATCTTCATGAATATTGACAAAAATCCTCTCTTTTTCTTAATATTTATTTTGGGGGGGCGAGAGACATGAGTGGAGGAGGGGCAAAGAGAGAGGGGGACCGAGGATCCAAAGTGGCCAGCAGCGAGCCCAGAGCTCACTAACTCACTAACTGTGAGATAATGACCTGAGCCAAAATCAAGAGTAGGACATTTAACTGATTGAGCCACCCAGGTACACTGCTTGGAGTTCACGTTTTATCAATACCCAAAAAATTAGTCAATATAAGTCATCATTTTAATAGAATAGAGGATAAAACCACATTACCATTTCAGTAGATGCAGAAAAAGCATTTGATTGAATTCAACACTAACTCATTATTAAAAAAAAAAAAGTAAATCAAAGCTCTCAGCAAATTAGGAATAGAAGAAAATTTACTTAAACCTGACTAAGAGCATCTGTGGCAAACCTATAGCTAATATCACACTCAACGGTGAAAAGTTTATGGAAAGCTTAATGATTTCTACATAAGATCAGGAATAAGGCAAGGATGTTCTTTCTTACTACTTCTGCATGATATTGAAGATCCTAGCTAGTGTGATGTTACAAAAAATAAATGAAAGATATAGGGATTAAAAAGGAGGAAAACTCTAAGAAATCTATTAAAAAATCAACTATATTCATAAGTGAATTTATCAAGGGTGTAAGAAACAAGGTCAGTTTTCAAAAATCAATTGTATTGCTATTGATTGGCAATGAATAATTAGAACACCAAACCTTTTTTTAATCAAGTTTTTTATTTTAATGCTTGTGTAATTAACATACAGTATTATATTAGTTTCAGGTGTACAATATAGTAATTCAACACTTCTATACATTACTTAGTGCTCATCATGCTAAGCGTACTTTTTAATCCCCATCACCTATTTCACCCATCTCCCACCCACCTCCCCTCTGGTAATCATCAGTTGGTTCTCTATAGTTAAGAGTCTGTTTTTTGGTTTTTCTCTTTATCTTTTTTTGTTCATTTGTTTTGTTTCTTAAATTCCACAAATGAAATCATATGGTATTTGTCTTTCTCTGACTGACTTATTTCACTTAGCATTGTGCTCTTTAATTCCATCCCTGTTGTTGCAAATGGCAAGACTTCATTCCTCTTTATGGCCAAATAACATTCCATTGTGTATTGTATGTATATACATTATATATAAACCCCATCTTCTTTACTCATTCATTAATCAACAGACACTTGGGCTGCTTCTATAATTTGGCTCTTGTAAATAATGTTGTAGTAAACATAAGGGTGCATGCATCCCTTGAATTAGTGTTTTTGAATTTTTTTGTTTGTTTTGAAATTTTTTTGGTTTGTTCTAATAGTAGAACACCAATTCTTTAAACACTTTTTTTTTAATGTTTATTTATTCTTGACTGAGAGAGAGTGTGTGTACGAGCAGGGGAGGGTCAGAGAAAGAGGGAGACACAGAATCTGAAGTAGGCTCTAGGCTCTGAGCTGTTGGCACATAGCCTGATGGGCTCAAACTCATGAACCCTGAGATCATGACCTGAGCCGAAGTCAGGTGCTTAACTGACTGAGCCACCCAGGCGCCCCAAACACCAAATCTTTATAGCTATAAAATAACATCGGGAATAGTTTAAGAATAAAATTAAAGCAATATATAAAAGACATGTATATTGAAAACTGCAAAACATGGCAAAGGGAAATTGCTCAAGAGCTACATAAATGAAGAGGTATGTCATGTTCATATATATTGGAAAACTCAATATTATTAAAATGTTAATCCTCCTTAAACTGATTTGTAAATTAAGTGCCATCCCATTTGGAATCCTAATATACTTTTTTGAAGGCATCGACAAGATGATTTTAAAACTCATATGGAAATGCAAAGGATAAGAACAGCCAGAACAATTTTGAAAAAGAAAAACAAGGTTAGCAAGGCAATACTTTTTGATTTCTCAGTGTTCTTGTACAGTCCAAACCTCTTGAACAACAGAAATAGATGTGCTATAGAGATAGAGAATATCAACTCTTATGCCCACATTTGTGGGTGTTGAACCTGACCTATTTGTCTCCATGGTAGAGCCATCTGCTCCTATTCAAAGGGTAATGAAACTTTTTAACCCCTCTGAAGCTAGCTATCCACATTCTGAAGTAGGGAGCTCTCCCTTCCTCCCCCAAACAGGGAGAAGATAAGTTCTCTCTTTCTTTCTCTCCCTCTAGGGGAAAAAGGAATGGATATTCATGCTTCTATATAAGTACAGAAATTCTTAATTTGGGGGGGGTCCTTTCCTGTGGTACCATCCCACTGTCTGTGCCTAACACATATGGCTGTCCTCACGTCATCTGTGAAAAACTGACACTATAGTGATAACTATGGCCACTATTAAATAGTGAGTAAATAAAGGTGTGATTTCTGACTCAGTCTTGGTGCTTCTGACATTCTCTATCTACCTAAATATCTATATTTATCAATATAAAGCATTTAATGTAAGGTAACACCTCAGATTTAGAGTTTCTGACAACATTGTCTGATTTCAAGACTTAGTATACAGCTAAATAATCAAGAGAGTGTGATATTGCAGTAAGGATAGACATGTAGATAAATAAACTTGCATCTCTATAGTCCTTTATTTATTTATTTATTTATTTATTTATTGTTTTAAATGTTTATTTATTTGAGAGAGATTGAGATACAGAGCATGAGCAGGAGAGGAGCAGAGAGACAGGGAGACAGAATCTGAAGAAGACTATAGGCTCTAAGCTGTCAGCACGGAGCCCAACATGGGGCTCAAACCCCTGAACTTCAAGAACATGACCCGAGCCACAGTTAGACTCTTAACCAACTGAGCCACACAGGCACCCCTGTTTTTTGTTTTAATTAATAAACTTCATGTTTTAGACCATGTTTAGATTTACAAAAGAATTATTGCTGAGTACAGAGAATTTCCACACTCCCTCTCCTCCCAACACAGAGTTTCCCCTATTAGTTACATCCTGGAATAATGTGATATATTTGTTACAACTGATAAACTAGTATTGATACATTATCATCGAAGTCCATTGAAGTCCATAGTTTACATTAGGGTTCACTCTTTATGTTCTACATTCTATGGGTTTTGACAAATGTATGATGCATATACATTTCATAGTAATACAGAATAGCTTCACCCTCCTCCAAATCCCTGGTGCTGACTTATTTGTACCTCCCTCCCTCCCCCCTGGCAACCACCAATCTTTTTCCTGTGTCCATACTTTTACCCTTTCCAGAATGTTATCTAGTTAGAATCACACAGTATGTAGCCTTTTCAGATTGGCTTCTATCTTTTAGTAATTTTCCTCCATGTCTTTTTATTTCATAGCTCATTTCTTCTTAGCACTGAATAATACTCCATTTTGTCTGGATGGACTACAGTATATGCATCCACCTACTGAAGGACATCTTGGTTGCTTCCATGTTTTTGCAATTGTGAATAAAGCTGCTATAAACATCTATATGTAGGTTTTTGTGTGAACCTAAGATTTCATCCTTTTTAGGTAAATACCAAGGACCGTGATTGCTGCATTGTATAGTAAAAGTATGTTAAGTTTTTTAGAAACTGTCGCCCAGGCACAGCACCATTTTGCATTCTTATCAGCAATGAATGAGAATTCCTGTTGTTTCACAGCCTTGTCAGCATTTGGTGTTGTCAGTATTTTGGATTTTGGCCATTCTAGTGGGTGTGTGGTGATATATCATTGTTGTTTTAATTTACGATTCCCTAGAGACATATCATGTTCAGCATCTTTTCATATGCTTGATTGCCATCCTTACATCTTCTTTGGTGAGATGTCTGTTCAGATTTTTTTAAAATCTTTTAAATTAGGGTATGTGCTTTCTTATCTAAGTGTTTGTATGTTTTGGATTCTGCTCCCTTGTGACATGTGTTTTGCAAATATTTTCTCTCAGAGTGTGTCTTGTCTTTTCATTCTCTTAATTGTGTCTTTCATGAAACAGATGTTTTTAATTTTAATGAGGTCCAAGTTAATGATTTTTTTCTTCCAGGTGCTGTATTTTTCTTCCTCCATGTTGATTAGGCTCTGATAATAGTCTTGTTTATTTGCTGTTTTTTGGATCAAGTTATTTTATCTTATTTTATTTATTTGTTTGTTTGTTTATTTATTTATGATTTATTGTCAGTTAGCTAGCATACAGTATATACGCTGTGTTCTTGGTTTTGGGGGTAGAGTCCCATGATTCGTCACTTGCATACAACACCCAGTGCTCATCCCAACAGGTGTCCTCCTCAATGCCCATCACCCATTTTCCCCTCTCCCCCACCCCTGCCCATCAACCTTCAGTTTGTTTTCTGTATTAAGAGTCTCTTATGGTTTGCCGACTCTCTGTTTGAAACTATTTTTTCCCCTTCCTTTCCCCTATGGTCTTCTGTGAAGTATCTCAAGATACTTCCTTTCCCCTATGGTCTTCTGTGAAGTATCTCAAGATCCACATATGAATAAAAACATATGGTAACTGTCTTTCTCTGACTGACTTATTTCACTCAGCATAATACCCTCCAGTTCCATCCACATTGCTGCAAATGGCAGGATTTCACTCTTTCTCATTGCCAAGTAGTATTCCATTGTACATATAAACCATATCTTCTTTATCCACTTATCAGCCGAGACATTTGGGCTCTTTCCATAATTTGGCTATTGTTGAAAGTGCTGCTATAAACATTGGGGTACATGTGCCCCTATGCATCAGCACTCCTATATCCTTTGGATAAATTCCTAGCAGTGCTATTGCTGGGTCATAGGGGAGTTCTATTGTTAACTTTTTGAGGAACCTCCACACTGTTTTCCAGAGCGGCTGCACCAGTTTACATTCCCATCAACAGGGCAAGAGGGTTCCTGCTTCTCCACATCCTCAGCAGCATCTGTTATTTCCTGAGTTGTTCATTTTAGCCACTCTGACCAGTGTGAAGTGGTATCTCAGTGTGGTTTTGATTTGTATTTTCCTGATGATGAGTGACACTGAGTATCTTTTCATGTGTCTGTTGGCCATCTGGATTTCTTCTTTGGGAAAGTGTTTATTCATGTCTTTTGCTCATTTCTTCACTGGATTATTTGTTTCTTGGGTGTTGAGTTTGGTCAGTTCTTTATAGATTTTTGGATACTAACCCATTATCCACTATGTTATTTGCAAATAACTTCTCCCATTCCATTGGTTGCCTTTTAGTTTTGTTGATTGTTTCCTTTGCAGTGCAGAAGATTTTATCTTGATGAGGTCCCAATAGTTCATTTTTGCTTTTATTTCCCTTGCCTTCGGAGACATGTTGAGCAAGAAATTGCTGTGGCTGAGGTCAAAGAAGTTGTTGCCTGTTTTCTCCTCTAGGACTTGATGGCTTCCTGTCTTCTGTTTAGGTCTTTCACTCATTTTATTTTTGTGTATGGTGTAAGAAAGTGGTCCAGGTTCATTCTTCTGTAAGTTGCTATCCAGTTCTCCCAGTACCCAGTTCTCTTTGCTAAAGACACTGTCTTTTCTCCATTGAATATTCTTTTCTGCTTTATCAAAGATTAGTTGGCCATATATTTGTGGGTCCAATTCCGGGTTCTCTATTCTATTCCTTTGGTCTGTGTGTCTGTTCTTGTGCAAGTACCATAGTGTCTTGATTACAGCTTTGCAGTAGAGGCTAAAGTCTGCAATCATGATGCCTCCTGCATTGGTTTTCTTTTTCAGCATAACTTTGACTATTTGGTGTCTTTTGTGGTTCCAGACAAATTTTAGGATTGTTTGTTCTAGCTTTGAGAAGAATGCCGGTGCATTTCTGATTGGGATTGCATTGAATGTTTAGATTGCTTTGGGTAGTAGTGACATTTTAACAATATTTGTTCTTCCAATCCATGAGCATGGAATGTTTTTCAATTTCTTTGTGTTTTCTTCAATTTCCTTCATAAGTTTTCTATAGTTTTCATCATACAGATCTTTTACATCTTTGGTATTTTATGGTTCTTGGTGCAATTATAAATGGGATTGATTACTTGATTTCTCTTTCTGTTGCTTCATTGTTGGTGGATAGAAATGCAACCAATTTCTGGGGTGCCTGAGTGGCTTAGTCGGTTAAGCGTCCAACTTTCTCTTAGGTCATGATCTCGCGGTTTGTGGGTTCAAGCCCCGCGTCGGGCTCTGTGCTGACTGCCAGCTCAGAGCCTGGAGCCTGTTTCAGAGTCTGTGACTCCCTCTCTCTCTGACCCTCCCCTGCTCACACTGTCTCTCTCTCTCTCTCCTAGAAATAAATAAAACATTAAAAAAATAAAATAAAAAGAAATGTAACCAATTTCTGTACATTGATTTTGTGTGCTGCGACTTTGTTGAATTCAAGTATCAGTTCTAACACCCTTTTTGTGGAGTCTTTCTGGTTTTCCACATAGAGTATCATGTCGTCTGCAAAAAGTGGAAGTTTGACTTCTCTGTTGATTTGGATGCTTTTATTTCATTTTCTTCTCTGATGGCTGATGCTAGGACTTCCAGCACTATGTTAAGCAACAGTGGTGACAGTGGACATCCCTGTCATGTTCCTGATCTCAAGGGAAAGCTCTCAGTTTTTCCCCATTGAGGATGGTATTAGCTGTGGGCTTTTCTTATATGGCATTTATGATGTTTAGGTATGTTCCTTCTATGCTGACTTTCTTGAGGGTTTTTATCAAGAAAGGATGTTGTATTTTGTCAAATGTTTTTCTGCATCTATTGACAGGATCATTGGCTCTTATCCTTTCTTTTATTAATCTGATGTATCACATTGATTGACTTTTGAGTATTGAACCATCCCTGCAGCCCAGGAATAAATCCCACTTGATTGTAGTGAATAATTCTTTTGGATCTATTGTTGAATTCGATTTGCTAGTGTCTTGTTGAGAAGTTTTGTATCCATGTTCATCAGGAATATTGGCCTATAATTCTCCTTTTTAGTGGAGTGTCTGTGTGGTTTGGGAATTAAGGTAATGCTGGCTCATAGAATGAGTCCAGAAGCTTTCCTTCCATTTCTATTTTTTGGAACAGCTAGAGAAGTATAGGTATTAACTTGCTTTAAACATCTGGTAGTATTTCCCTGGGAAGCAATCTGGCTCAGGACTCATTTGTTCACTGGTTATGGGTCTGTTCATATTTTCTATTTCTTCCTGTATGAGTTTTAGTAGTGTGTGGGTGTCTAGGAATTTGTCCATTTCCTCCAGGTTGTCTCAGTTTGTTGACAGATAATTTTTCATAGTATTCTCTTATAATTGTTTGTATTTCTATGGTGTTGGTTGTGATCTGCCCTCTTTCATTCATGATTTTATCTATTTGGGCCCTCTCTTCTTTTTGACAGTCTGGCTAGGGGTTTATCAATTTTGTGTAATAAAAAAAAGCTCTAGATTCATTGATCTGTTCTACTGGGTTTTTTTTTTGTGTGTGTGTGTGTTTTTTTTTTTTTTTTGCATTCTATATTGTTTATTTCTGCTCTAATCTTTATTATTTCTCTTCTTCTGCTGGCTTTGGGGTTTCCTTGCTGTTCTGCTTCTAGTTCCTTTAGGTGGGCTGTGCACTGTATTTTCCTCTTAGGATTGCCTTTTCTGTATCCCAAACGGTTTGGATTGTTGTGTTTTCATTTTCATTTGCTTTCATATGTTTTTAAATTTCTTCTTTAATTATCTGGTTGACCCATTCATTCTTTAGTAGGATGTTCTTTAACCTCCATGCATTTATAGGCTTTCCAAATTTTTTCTTCTGGTTGATTTCAAGTTTCATAACATTGTGATGAGAAAATATGCATCTTAATTCTTTTATACTTATTGAGGGCTGTTTTGTGACCCTGTATGTGATCTATCTTGGAGATAAGCATGCAAGAGGCTTATCCCATACAAAGAAAGAAATGACAGAGGTGGGAAAACAGAAAATGAAAAAAAAAAAGATCAGGCAGAGAATCAGAGAAACTATATGGGTTAGTGCAGAGAGAGAGAGAGGAAAATAAAGAAGGAGATACAGAAGAGATGTAAAAAGAATAGATGAAAAATGTCTGCTCAAACAGCCAACAACCAGAATAACCAGACTAGAGAAGGGGAGAAATAATAGGAAAAAAGGAAGAAAAATAAAATAACAGTTGACCAAGAATCAAGTCAGAGAATGCAAAACCACTGGACTGCGCGGGTCTGGAGGAGGGACTGCCTAGTTTGTCAGTGTCAATCATGCTCCAGTAGATACACAGATACCAGTCACAGAGGGGCGTGTTCTGGTGTAGGTGGGTCCCTCTTCCACTGTGTGCATGTTGTTCATTCCTTGAAACCCCACCTTGTTGGTGATGGGGAGAAAAATGGCAACAGCCCAGTCCCTCTTCCCGAAACCGGTGTCCCAAACCATTCTGTTCAGGCTGTCTTCACAGTGTTGTGCTGGCATGAACAGGCTGCACACCTCCCAGGCAGGGATTCAAATCCCGATGTCTTAAAGGGTCCTGTTCCGAGCGCCCAGGTTCTGGGGTACTGTCACTGACAAAGGGCTAACAAAGGGCCTCTGGCTGGCAGGGCACCTGCAGAGTCTTTTGTCCCTGGAACGGCTATTTGCCTTCTTCCCACACACTCCAGGGAGAAGATTCCACTCTCTGACTGTGCCTGGGAGCTACCTACCTAGCGCGGGGCTGGCTCCCCTACTCCCCAGGCATGGGAATAGGGCAGAAAAAGCCCTGAAGTTAGAAATTGGCTCTTATTCGGTTTTTTCTATCCCCTGATCTCCGGATTTTCTCTTGTCCAAATACAATCCTACACTTCCACAGCCTTTCTTTCTCTTCCTTATGTCTCTCTGCAGAGAGGATCCCTCCCTTCTATTCCTACACTGCCTGTTTTATGTCTCACAGTTCTCTGTGGCCTGCCACTTTGTCCCTATGCGCCCCTGGAGAGGTTTCTGTCACTTTGCAGCCTAGATTCCTGGAATTCCAAGTCTTTTGGCCTCAGTACTGCTGTGTTTGAGGGACGAGGGAGCTTCAGGTCCCCCTGCTTCTCAGCCATGTTGACTCCTCTCCCCTGGAAGGATCTTGTTAAGAAGAACAAAATGCTCTGGGCATATTTCAAAAAGGAAATTATTCAGGCATTCAAGGTACTGTGACCTGTTAAGATGGACATTTGGTGGGCTAGAAAGCATCTGCTGTCCTTTGTATTACACAGCATGAGTGATTTTCCACACCTTTAGCAGGCAGCCTAACATATATTAGCACCAGGGCTAGGAAATAGGGCCAGCGATCATGTAGCTCCCGGTATTTCTATGACAGCTTGTTGGGATAGTTGTAAAATCAGTACATTCCTAGGAGTATCTCATCTAAATCATGACTGCCAGGTTCTCAGTGTGTACTTGACTATAGTATTTCAAGGATTTCTCCCCCTTTTGGATGTACCTGCTTGAGTACATGCTTGTGAGCACAGGTCTTGGTGCCAAGAATTATTGGTTAACCCACAACCCTACCTGCATATGAATGGAATGTGTCCCATGGGCCTGAAAAGGAACCCAGCAGACAGAGCTAGCAGCCACTACCCTTTGAAAGAAATTGTCTTGGGCAGTGCTCCTGTGTCAGGAGGACCTGCTCCAATATGGTCTGAAGAGTTCTGTCATCCCAGACTTTCACCTTCTGCCAGGCTTTGGTGTGGAAAAGTATGAATGTCCAAATACTCATCACCAAAAGATGTTTATATTTGGTGGCTGGTTTGTGTTTAAGTTATTCTGTTCACCTTTCCTCTCACCAGGGCTGTGGTCTCTTAGGCAGCACATAGGCAAAGAGTTGCTTCTGTTAAAAGCAAGAAAAGATGGGGCACCTGGGTGGCTCAATCAGTTGAGTGACCAACTTTGGCTCAGGCCATGATCTTGCAGTTCATGGATTCAAGTCTGTGTCGGGCTCTGTGCTGACAGCTCAGAGCCTAGAGCCTGCTTCTGATTCTGTGTCTCCCTCACTCTCTCCCCCTCTCCTACACATGCTTTGTCTCTGTCTCTTTCAAAAATAAATAAACATTTTTTTAAGTAAGGAAGAATGGGGATGGGGCCAAGAATGCAGTTTAAGGGAGAATTTTCAGGGGAAAAATCAGTTTTATAGATAGAAGCGAGGTAGAAAGCAATGAATCGGGAGCTTTCATTAGAAAGAACATTATGAAGAGCTGACAGCAACCTCTCTTAGATCCCAGCTATCCCAGGATTAGAGAAGAAAAGGTACATTTCAATCACTCCAGCCAGGACACAGAATGAAAGCCAGCTTGCAGAGGGCAACCTCAGACTTGCACAGGCTTTCCCTGGCTTTCCCTTTTACTGGCAGATTACAGTAGGCTCTGCCACTTTGAGTAGAAGAAAGAAGACATGCAAATTAGAAAAAACAGGAGATCATTTTAGAAGATCAATATCAAAATCTGGGCTAGGCATAAACTGGAGATATAATCTGATCAGAATACCTAGGGTTTAAAATTATTTTATCGTTTACTAATTTCTAAGAGACAGAGAGAGACAGAGCATGAGTTGGGGAGGGGCAGAGACAGAGGGAGACACAGAATCTGAAGCAGTTTCCAGGCTCTGAGATGTCAGCACAGAGCCCAACGTGGGGCTCAAACTCACGAACCATGAGATCATGACCTGAGCTGAAGTCAGTCACTTAACCAACTGAGCCATCCAGATACCTCGAAATTCCATTTTTAAAACAATAGGACAGGGGCGCCTGGGTGGCTTAGTCGGTTAAGCATCCGACTTTCGCTTAGGTGATGATCTCGCGGTTCGTGGGTTCAAGCCCCGCGTCGGGCTCTGTGCTGACTGCCAGCTCAGAGCCTGGAGCCTGTTTCAGAGTCTGTGACTCCCTCTCTCTCTGACCCTCCCCTGCTCACGCTGTCTCTCTCTCTCTCTCTCTCTCCTAGAAATAAATAAAAATTAAAAAAAAAAAAACAATAGGACAGTGGCTTTATTTCTGAGTACTTTGATGGCTCCACCATGTTAACAACGAAATCCAAAGACACTTTAAGATTGGTGGATTTATATCTTAAGCCCTACCATTTTCAACTCATCAACAAACTTGAGATAAAGAAATGTTCACCTAAGTTTAAGCCATAAGAGCAAAGATGACTAAAATTGACTTCATTCCACCAGAATGTCCCAAGTTCAGTTCACAAACATAGGGGACACCTGGTTTAAAATAAACTTTGTCCCCAGGAGACACATGCATGGAGAGTCTTGGGATCTTTAGCTGGTGTTGGGATTCCACACTCTGCTGGGCTTTGGAGCCTGACCTGTGACACTGGAGTGATGGCAATAGCTCCACACCACAACTCGGTCAGGTGCATAAGGAATGTCAATGAGGAGGAGGCTGACACCAGACAAACAACACAGTATGGTCAATGGGCCAGGGGGAGCCCTGAAAGGCAGACCTCATGTCCCTGGGACTGAAACAGGCATCTCAGCATGTTCCTTCTAAGATGTGTCAAATAACAAGGATAGAAACACCCACACTTTTCTATGCAAATGGAGCAGTTAGAATTCAGTGATACCGTTTTAACAAGGACAGAAAGGCTTCCAAAACAAGATGGAGAAATGTCACCCAGTGTAACACACACCACTGCTTGGCCAGCCCCCACTACTCTGTTTCTTCTTTGCCAGGAGAGTCCTAATTTTGTCATGGTGTCCACATATCTCCTCTGTGACTTGTGGATAAACTTCATTGTTTTAAGCCAACCTTAATGGTTCTCTTCCCTGTGACAGTGATTTATCTAGGAGTCTCCCTGTGCCCATTTCTAGCCACATATGCATTAAGGGGAGGTCTTCTAGGGGAGGAGGAGGGAATTCTAAGGAAATATCTTGTTTCTAAAAAGAATCATGAATGAAGGAGCAATCATTTCCACCCATGTGGCCATATCTGGCTGTGAGGCTGGGACATACAGCCTATATCTTGTGGACACAAGGTGGAGTAGCCAGAGTTCACATCAAATTTGAAGAGTAGAATGACAGAAATAATGGGGCCCCCTGAGGACAGTGTCAAGCCACTGAATTAACCAACCCTACAGCCACCCTCCTCTAAACCTCTTGTTATGATGAGTAACATATTCCCTAATTATTTTAGACAGTGAAGTTGGGGTTTTCTGTTACTTGTATCCAACACCATGGGGTTCCTAGGTGGCTCATTTGGTTAAGTATCCAACTTCAGCTCAGGTCATGATTTCACAGTTCGTGGGTTCGAGCCCCACATCAGGCTCTGTGCTGACAGCTAGCTCAGAGCCTAGAGACTGTCTTTGGATTCTGTGTCTCCCTCTCTGACCCTCCCCTGCTCATGCTGTCTCTATCTCTCTCTCAGAAATAAATAAAACATTAAAAAAATTAAAAACAAACCAAAAACATTCTAAACTGATAAGAAAGAAAGGAAGAAAAAAGAAAGGAAGAAAAGAAGGAAAAAATCAAGGAACGAAGAACAGAACACTGGGTTCCTAAGCAGAAATGCTTGCTACACCTTAGGTAATGGTCCAGACTATTTAAGGCAAATATTTCAGTCCAGTAATATGGGAAATGGAAACCTGGTACCAACCTCACTAAACTTGCACACTTAACTCAGAAGTACATCTTCCTTTTTTTCCTTTTTCAAAAACATTTTTTAATTTAAATCCAAGTTAGTTAACATATACTGTAATGATGATTTCAGGAATAGAATTTAGTGATTCATCACTTATATATAATACCCTTTGCTCATCCCAACAAGTGCCCTCCTTAATGCCCATTGCCCATTTAAACCATCTCCCCACCCAACACCCCTCCAGCAACCCTCAGTTTGTTCTTAGTATTTAAGAGTCTCTTATGGTTTGCCTCCCTCCCTCTCTGTAACTTTTTTCTCCCCTTCTCCTCCCCCATGGTCTTCTGTTAGGTTTCTCAAGATCCACATATGAGTGAAAACATATGGTAACTGTCTTTCTCTGACTGACTTATTTCACTTAGCATAATACCCTCCAGTTCCATCTGCATTACTGTAAATGGCCAGATTTCATTCTTTCTCAGTGTCAAGTAGTATTCCATTATATATATATATAAACCACATTTTCTTTATCCATTCATAAGTTGATGGACATTTAGGCTCTTTTCATAATTTGGCTATTGTTGAAAGTGCTACTATAAACATTGGGGTACATGTGCCCCTGTGCATCAGCACTCCTGTATCCCTTGAGTAAATTCCTAGCAGTACTATTGCTGGGTCATAACGTAGTTTTATTTTTAATTTTTTGAGGAACTGCCACACTGTTTCCCAGAGTGGCTGTACCAGTTTTGATTCCCCCCAGCAGGGCAAGGGGGTTCCTCTTTCTCCATCCTTGCCAACATCCATCATTGTCTGAGTTAATTTTAGCCATTCTGACAGGTGTGAAGTGGTATCTCATTGTGATTTTGGTTTGTATTTCCTACTGGTGATGAGTGATGTTGAACATCTTTTCGTGTGTCTGTTAGCCATCTGGATGTCTTCTTTGGAAAAGTGTCTATTCATGTCTTCTGCCCATTTCTTCACTGGATTATTTGTTTTTTGGGTGTTGAGTTTGATAAGTTCTTTATAGATTTTGGATACTAATCCTTTATCTGATATGTCATTTGCAACTATCTTTTCCCATTCTGTCAGTTGTCTTTTAGTTTTGCTGATTGTTTCCTTTGCTGCACAGAAGCTTTATCTTTCAATGAGGTCCCAATAGTTCATTTTTGTTTTTATTTCCCTTGCCTTAAGAGACATGTTGAGCAAGAAATTGCTGTGGCTGAGGCCAAAGAGGTTGTTGCCTCTTTTCTTCTCTAGGATTTTGATGGCTTCCTGTCTAATGTTTAGGTCTTTCATCCGTTTTGAATTTATTTTTGTGTAAATTGTAAGAAAGTGGTCCAGGTTCATTCTTCTGCATGTCACTGTCCAGTTTTCCCAACATCATTTGCTGAAGACACTGTCTTTTTTCCATTGGATATTCTTTCCTGCTTTGTCAAAGATTAGTTGGCCATACATTTGTGGATCCATTTCTGGGTCTCTATTCCAGTCAATTGATCTAAGTGTCTGTTTTCGTTCCAGTACAACACTGTATTTATAATTACAGCTTTGTAATACAGCCTGAAGTCTGAGATTGTGATGCTTCCCTCTTTAGTTTTCTTCTCCAATATTACTTTGGCTATTCAGGGTCTTTTCTGGTTCCATACAAATTTTAGGAATGTTTGTTCTAGCTCTGTGAAGAATGCTGGTGTTATTTTGATAAGGATTGCATTTAAATGTGTAGATTGCTTTGAATAGTATTGACATTTTAACAATATTTGTTCTTCCAATCCATGAGCATGGCATGTTTTTCCATTTCTTTGTGTCTTCTTCAATTTCTTTCATGAGCTTTCTGTAGTTTTCAGTGTATAGGTCTTTCACCTCTTTGGTTGTATTTATTCCTAGGTATTTTATGGTTTTTGGTGCAATTGTAAATGGGTTTAATTCCTTGATTTCTCTTTCTGCTGCTTCATTATTGGTGTATAGAAATGTAACTGATAGAAGTACATCTTCCATAGGAACTAGTGTAAATTAATATAAATGAAATTTATATCTTCCCAGAAGATTTTGCTTCTCGTTGAATCAATAGCTGTTCATTGGTCAAATGGTTTGCACACAGACTGTGGGGAAATATAAAAAAAGATCAAGAATTGGGGCACCTGGGTGGCTTAGTCGGTTAAGCGTCCGACTTTTGCTTAGGTCATGACCTCGTGGTTTGTGGGTTCGAGCCCCACTTCGGGCTCTGTGCTGACTGCCAGCTCAGAGCCTGGAGCCAATTTCAGAGTCTGTATCTCCCTCTCTCTCTGACCCTCCCCTGCTCACGCTCTCTCTCTCTCTCTCTCTCTCCTAGAAATAAATAAAAAATATTTTTAAAAAATCAAGAATTATTCTCTCTGAAAAATATCAAGAAACCTCAACCCATTTTCTTGTAAGAATTAAGCAGTTTGAGGTTCACAGTTACCCTGCAGCTCATTTAACCATTTTTCTATTTCTTAGAAGATTATAAAACCCAGGCAGGGAAACTGTATTAATATCTCACAGGCCCAGAGAAATGGAAAGGACCTTGAAAATTAACCCCAAGTCCAACTTCCCATGTGAGGTTGGATGATCCTACAAGGTTACCTATCCCAGAACCCAGGTCTTCCTCCTGTCAACCTGGTGTTCTTGTTTACTCTGTTCACCAGAAAGAAAAAAAAAAAAAAAGAAGTAAAAGCAAGTCTGTAGCAAAAAGACACTTTCACAGGCCTCTTTACTTTGTTTTCGACACATTCAAGCCTATGTCATTTGAAACAAAGTCACTAATCACATGTATCAGATGTGAACTGCATTTGCTAACTTAGGTATATAAGAAATGTAACACTTTTTCACGTTTCCCTCCTATACCTAAATAGATTGTTTAATTAGAGAAACATAATTTCTGATTGGAGTCTCACCTCCATCATGTATCATCATGCATTCTCTAGGCTTTGAATCTTTTCGGAGGACTTGCAGCTCCAAAGGCTAAGTTTGAAACTCTGAAGCCAGGTTTTACTTAAACACTTTGAGGGTTCGGTGAGGCTGATGGACCCCTTCTCAGAAAATGTCTGTAAGTGCAAAACCAAAATGTATAGGATTACAAAATAAGGCAAATATATAGAAATATGTTCGTCAAAATATTTTGATTGTTACAGAATGCTTCTTTTTTAAACCATTAAGTAATCAGATCTAGCAAATGAGTCTAATGACTACCATAATTTCCAATGAGTGTAAATGATAATTAGAGATGTCTGTAACTACTGTCTTATGATACAAAAACATCTGTGATCTCTGTTAGTAATGAAGTCATAGATCTGGTCATTACCTCTGTGGTTTGTTGCAACACTCATAATTGAAGGAAAGGTTAAATTTCAGTTAGAAGCTATTGAAAATAGAAATATGATATTTCTCCCATACAGTTTCATGCAGTCTTTGAATTCTATCCACAGACCCCTCCAACTAGTCCATGGACCCCAGTTTAAGAAAATCTGAGTCTAGGGGCACTCGGGTGGCTCAGTTGATTGAGCATCCAGCTCTTGATCTTGGCTCAGGTCATGATCTCACGGTTCATGAGATCAAGCCCCACATCAGGTTCAGTGCTGACAGTGTGGAGCCTGCTTGGGATTCTCTCTCCCCCTCTCTCTGCCACTCCCCCACTTGTGTTCACTCTCTCTCTCTCTCTCAAAATAAATAAATGAACTTAAAATAAAAAATAAATGAAAATGTGAGTCTAAAGACTCTTCTCAACCTCTCTACTGTATCATTCAGCAGAATGCACTTCTGGTTCAATGAGATGAATTGGCCACATACATTTATCTCTTTTCTCTTCAGAATAAAAATATATATAAAGCCACAAGGACAAATATCTTGGTAGAGGAGATCAGAAGAGAAAATATGTGAACAGTTTTTGATACTTAATGGAGGAATGGCAGATAATTGAGCAGAATGAAAGAAGACAAATAGGATTAACAGCTTGCTTTGCAGAAGGGACACTAAAAGAGAGCACCTGTTCTTTCCACTAGATCCCTGAAAGGCTCCAAACCTGAAGACAAAGAGGTGGAGTTCACGCCTCCACCCCCAGGAATCAGAAGTCTGCCCCATCCTCCACCAATGCACCACTGTCACCTCCCCAAATGTCAAGAGAGCAGAAATTTATTCTTTGGAGGAGATAATTAGAAAGGAAACAGGGGGTGAGCCTTGGGTTTGAACACAGGCATAGTAAGTAAAATTCTTCAATTGAGTTCCTTCTTTCCTAATCTGCTTCCAAAAATGCCAGCAGCATGCCCTCTGGCCCCTGGAAAGGAAGGAGGGAGAGAAATTACAGGATTTTTCTAATGAACTGAACATGCTGACATTTAGGGGTATCTCCAATGAAAGGCCATCTATTCATGCAACAGAAAAGCTCCTGATGTGACAGGCTTCCTTCACTTCTAAAGAACTTTTTGAGTGTCTCACTCTCAGATATGAATGCACAGGCAAGGAGTGTGGTACTATTTGAGAAAAAGCTCCAACACAAGTTTTGCAAGGACTCAAATTTATCTCCTTTACATACTTTCTCAAGAATGTATTTTCCCCTCCAAATCAGGATCATAAGTGAACAACCTACAACCCAGGAAATGGGATTCGACATAAGAAGCCAGTAAGCAGTAAAGGTAATTCTGTGATGACAGCCTTCCCCAGGCCAGTATTGCTCTTAACAGGAGAGTGATATAGGGTCTGGGAGGGAGATTTCCTTGGGGCTCAGAGTGGGGAGGGCAGGAGAAATGGAATTAACTAGTTTCTTTGACCATATGGGAAATAGTACTGAGATGTTTATTACATCTTAGATAAAGTTTGTGGATCAAATTAGGGTGAAGTTTGTAAAAAAGCAAAAAAGAAAATCAAAAAAAGAAACAGGGAAAAAGTGATTACTTCAGGAAAAATGGAAAAGTTCTGTAAGAAAAAGAAAGCACTATTACAGCACACCATATGGTTCATTAGTGAACATTATTTGAAAGGTCCTAATCATACTAACACGATGAAGTATAGCCTTGTTTTAAGATTCAAATGTGTGGCAGAGAGAATAAGCAAGGGGTGTTCTATTAGAAAATACTCAGCTACTAGAATCAGGAGTCAACAGAAAATGCTCCAACTTGATGAATTAGAACACAGCGGAGTGAGTCCACTGTTGAGAAACATGAGGAATACCAGAAGTAAATACCAGAAGAAAGAACTAGAAGTGACTTTCGAAGTGCTCAGCTCTGGGGAGTAGGCTGGCTGGCAGTGACACCATCAGAGTCAGCCTCTGTGCCCTGGCTGGGGAGGGTGGTGGCCGTGGGGCACTGTGCCCTACAGGTGGGGGCAGCTTCCTCCCCACAGCATTTAGGTAGTTCGCAAAGAATCATAGAAGGGAGGAGAAGGAGAAGAGGAAATAAAACAGGTGAAATAAACAGGAAATAAAACAGCTGGGGTAAGGGCGGAAAAGGAGAAAGGCAGGAAGGCACTGAACACAAAGTGGCGATGAAAATGAAAAATAATGTTCCTAGACATCGAACGTTTTATGGCTTTGCTCTAAAAGGACAACAGATGCATCTATGAATTTATTTCCCTTACAGTGATGATAAGAACCAGCAACTCTCCCTCTATAGATGCCCTTCCAGTAGGGTCAAGTGCAGGTTGAAAAATCAGGCAAACTGCTGAATGAGGAGAAAACCAGCTGGAAGTCACGGGTGACATCAGGTGCAGGCTGGGCTCTCACAGTCTCTGGTCGTGGGAGCCTGGCCACCCTCTGCGAGTGAGGAGGAATGAATGTCAAGAGCAGGAACACACAGGTGTCAGCAGACACATGCAGGGCACACAGTCTGGTTCCGAGTGCCTAGACTGGACTACCTATTCTGGAAATCAATTCTCCCCAGCTTTCTTCTGAGCCTCCCTGATTCCTGAGAAAGAACCTTTCGTTATAAAACCCACCATATCAGAGAGAAGATAAAACTACAGTCAACAAAATCAAATAATCCTAAGACAACACGTACTTGGCCTTGGAAGGTATCCTTTATTGCTGTAATGATCTGCTTCATAAAATGTTTGTATTTCCTCAGGAAGCAGGTGGTTGACTCAGAAGTTAAATTTCCTGTTCCCCATAGAGTAGATTAAAAAAAAAAAAAAAAAAAAAAAGGTAGATCAGGCCAGGATTTGAAAATATTTGTTCCTGGAAAACTACTATGCATTTTTTTCCTGGTTGAGGTTGTCAGCATTTCTCATCGTTTGTCCTCTCTCTCTGGAGGTAGTGTCCTCTGAGGCATTGTTGGCTGCCCGTGGAAATATGAGGCAATATGACAGTAAAAACAGCAGCAACCATTCGTGTTCTGTATATTATTCATCATATCGAGGTGATCTTGCAAGTTAGATGTTAATCTCTACTGAACAAACTGAAGTTCCAAGGAACCCTGCGACTCTCACAAACTCACCGAGCCAATAAGCGGCCTCACCCTGAGCAGTATCTCCTTCCCAGGGAGCCTGTGTGGATATTTAGGTGGAGAGAAAACTATGCCAATAACAAAATTCAAAACAGGCTTGTTGTTTGTTTTTCTTCTAGCATCAGGAAAGGGAACTAACCAGAACTCTCAGCTCTCCCTTCCAAATCTGTTCTCTGAATGGTGGGTCTGAAACACAGGGTCTGAAATAGATCCTCTGATAAATAGCAGCACCATGGACACATGTGTGGCGGTGGGGAGCAGTAACTGACCTTATAAAATCATGCTTTTCTGTTCCAGGAACGTGACATATATCATGTTGTCTCCATCAGGGTAGGCATTATGTTTGTTTCACAAATAAGGAAACAAGAAAGTTAATTAACTCCCTAAGCTCACAGAGCTAAGAGCAACGGAACCTAGATGTGCAGCCATGTCCGTGTGAGTCCAAGGGTGGGGCTTTTGCATTTAGCTCGTGCATGTGCGTATCTTCTGATTTTATGGTTTGAGAAACAGTGTTTATGTCAAGTCAGAATATTCTCTGTGAGAGGAGGGACGATTGAAGAAAAGTTGGGATGACAAGGCAAAAGACCTATTTCTCCACATCAAATCTCAGCCCCAACATGAACAGTCCCAACACCTACCACCTCTGAGACCTCAGCTCATCAGGCAGTTGCTGTTGGAAATCAGGCAGCTCTAACCAGGCCCAGAAAAAAACAAAACAAAACAAAAAAAACCTTCCCAGTCCCCCAGTGGGGAGATGGCTGCCCCTACCCCCACTTCATTAGCTCACTTTGTAACAAATGAATCAGAGTTTCAGATGAAGCTCCTATAAAACCCTGGGCCACTTAGTGACTACAAATTGCTAACAGATGTCTCTTTGGTTAGACTACAGTCACATTCCTGCCAACGATAAAAATGAGAGGTTAGAGAACAGATCATTTTATTATCACATACGGAAAACCAGCCAATTGAGCGTTCATGTTTTTCAAGTATATGTGACATGGATTTTGAAATCTCTTGGCAAAGGGACTGTATTTTTATAGCTAAAGAAGGCCTTGGCTATTAGAGGCAAATCCCGTGCATCTGAATTTTATTCATTTGAAAACATAGTAAACTAGAGTGTGTTATATCTGCATTGATACACATTAGGACAAGGGAACTTTCTTTTACATTTTATTTAAGGTACCTGAGTGGCTCTCTGGGCTAAGCGTCTGTCTCTTGGTTTTGTCTCAGGTCATGATTTCATGGTTCGTGGGTTCAAGCCCTGAGCCCAGTTGGGATTCTTTCTATCTTTCTGCCCCTCCTCAGCTCGTGTTCTCTCTCTCAAAATAAATAAATAAACTTTAAAAAAAACTTCATTTAAATATGTTATAGCCCATTCCAACATATTTTATTGCTAAAATTTCATCAGAGCCTAAACCATTTCCTTATTTGTTCTTATTCTATAGTGATATACAAAAAATTGCAGGATTTCAGCTAAAAAGATTTCAGCCTACATACATAGGTTGTAATTTTTCCTTTTGTGGATAATAGGTAGAACTTTACATTGCATATTTTTACTTATCAAGTTTTGAGTGTGGTTATCATAAGATTTCTATTTAAAGAACACTTATTATCCTGGTTAAACACTCCTAAAAATGTCAACTGTCAATAACCTTTAAAATTGATCAGCTGACCTTGATTAGGGGCAAGCTTAATTTAACAATTGGATCATAATTGTCTTTTATGATATAAGAAAGTTTATCATAAACAACATTCCTCTGTATAATTATTTTTGCCAAGCACAGTAAATATAAAACTCAAAAACCATACATATCCAGAGTCAGCTCCAAACATAGGTTGGCAGCTAAAAATGTCTCAACTTGTAATGAAATTCAGATCCTCAATGCTCATCATTAAACCTGAAGACAAAGATAAACATTGCAATGTTGAGAATTCCAATGGAGTTATACTTTCTTTTTTTTCAATTTTTTATATATATTTTTAAATTTATTTTTGAGACAGAGAGAGACAGTGCATGAGCGGGGGAGGAGCAGAGAGAAGGAGACACAGAATCTGAAACAGGCTCCAGGCTCTGAGCTGTCAGCACAGAACCCAACATGGGGCTCGAACCCACGAAACGCAAGATCATGACCTGAGCCAAAGTTGGACACTTAACCGACTGAGCCACCCAGGCGCCCCTGGAGTTGTACTTTCTTTGTACTGTTCAAATGTACATATTTGTTAGCTCCTTTGTAGCAGACTGTGAAGCTCCTAGGGGGAAAAAATGACCCTATTTCTGACTAGCCAGTGCCAGAAACCAGAGGGCCTAAAACCCTTGTTTTTGTTTGGTGTCCATGGCTCTGAGCCACAGAAGATTGCAGAGTGGCCTGGGCCTACCACACATAAATTTGGTCCCCTACGCATTTTTAATCCTGAGGCTTTGAGTGTTTGGATTCCCCTCTGCATTTAATTATGGACCTCTTGGATGAAGAGGTTTTCTAGACTTAAGCCAAGTACAGCACAGCCCATTCCTCCCATGCATGCCACACACCATCCCCTCCTTAGAGGGATGCATGGCAATGACCTAAACAGGGGCCTACAATCAATCAGCCAATTAGCCAGTCAACCTATCAGTCAGTCTGTGTTTACCAAGCATCTGCTGAGTGTCCAACCCTTGCTCTCTAAATACCATCTCTGGCGATATAAGAGGAGTGAGCACAAAGGAAGGTCTATAGCATCACCCCAAAACCAGAACAGGATTTGCTGAGTTAGGGCCAACAGCCTAATTTAAAAACAACACAGAACAGTGCAATGTGAGGAAGACATTCTGGGAAAGGTCTGATGTTCAGAGAAGAAGAGCGAGTGGGCACCGCCGGGCAAGAGCAGCCACATCATGGAGTCAGTGGAGTGGGGGTCAGGAGTGCTCCCACTGCACCAAGCAGAGCAGGGAGACCCTCCTGGCCCCCAGCCCCATAGCTGCCCAGCCTCATGGCTCTCCCCTCAAAGGTGGAGCTCCGGCCCCACACTGCAGGCCAGTCCCAGCCAGAAAGGACTTGGGGGGCTCTGCCCCATGCCACAAACTAGAAAGATCCACAGGATAGCTAGACAGGAATGATATAGAGAACAAAGGCAAAAGAAGTATAAACAAATTAAATTTCCTAGAGGCAGGCAGAGTACGACATTCCTCCAGGAATGCCCAATTGTCTTAATATTAATGCTTTGCTAGAGGAAAAAAACAGTGGTTAATGGATAGAGATCACAGTCATGCAGGATAAGAGTCTCTATCAGTTTGCAACTGCCTTAATGACTTACAAGAAGAAAGCAATCTTATCAATAGCCAAACTTCCAGAAACCAATAGATTCAATTCTTGGAACTCTGATGTCACCCTCCTCTCCATAGGATAGAAAATCCTCTATAATCAGTCACCCACCACAAGCCCAGTGCAGCTCTTTCTGCCCTCTTTCCTGACCCCATGCATTAATAAAACCACCCTTTTACACCAAAGACATCTCAAGAATTCCTTCTGGGCCATTGGCTCCGAACCCCAACACTTCAAACCATAACAGTGAACTCTGGCAAAGAGGCTTTGCAACTATGAGCTTCTAGGAAAGGTGACAGTTGAGAAGAGTATCTTGAGATATCAACTTCCAAAATTTCATTCCAACTACTAACTGATGTTGTTTGGCTGACATTTAAGTAACTTCTCAGATTGAACTCACTGGGACAGTGTTCAGGCATTGTCATTGCTGATGATAGCCAGAAACATGGAGTTTTAGCTTCTTATTAGTGCAACCTCATTCTGATGGCTGACCACCTGGCCTCAGATGAGAGGGTTTGGCTTATGGGATCATTTGGAAGAGTGAAAGGGACAATTTATTGCCTTTGTTGATTAAAAATTATCATTTCAGGGGCGCCTGGGTGGCTCAGTCGGTTAAACATCCGACTTCGGCTCAGATCATGATCTCATGGTTCATGGGTTCATGCCCCGCATTGGGCTCTGTGCTGACAGCTCAGAGCCTGGAACCTGCTTCAGATTCTGTGTTCCCTCTCTCTCCGCCCCTCCCCCACTTGTGCTCTGTCTCTCTCTGTTTCTCAAAAATAAATAAATGTTAAAAAAATTTTTAATTATCAATTCATAGTTTATCCCAATGTAGTTTCACATTAACCTCCATATGTCCAATCTACTCCTGCATAATAAAGAAATGCACATGGAAAACATTACTTATCACTTTAAGTAGATGATCAAGTTTCCATGAGCATCTCTTAAACAGAGTCATAGAGAAAGTAACGTAACTTCTGGAGAAATAGCACTAAAATTTTCAGGAAAGTCATCTTAATGATGTCTACTTGCCTCGTTATGCCAAACTGAAAACTTGTTTTACTTTTCCTGTCACAGAATATGTAGGAAAAATCTCCTCTATGTTCTAATAGAGTATTCTTGCCCTGCCTGTCATGAACCCTTTAAGATGCAAATGACTCTGTATACAGAGGAAGGCAGATCTCACAGGCAAGCACTTTGAAGAAGAGTAAAAAAATGAGTCATTTCTACACATCCTTTTCTATTCCAAAAACTAGTTATTCATGGAAACAGGATATAACTGGTTCTTAGGGAACAATAAACATATCAGCATGGAAAACTACTTAGCAAAATATGGAAAATAATGGAATCAAAAATTGATCCCCAAGTGATTTACATCTAAAGCAATAGTAAAACCAAAAATTAACCCTCAGAATTTAGGGGAGAGGGGTTCTGTTTTTATAAGCTCTATGCAAAAAGGAAAGTTGGATACTGGATGGTAGGTTTGTTTCTTTTTTTTTTTTTTAATTTTTTTTTTAATGTTTTATTTCTAGGAGAGAGAGAGAGACAGCGTGAGCAGGGGAGGGTTAGAGAGAGAGGGAGTCACAGACTGAAACAGGCTCCAGGCTCTGAGCCGGCAGTCAGCACATAGCCCGACGCAGGGCTCGAACCCACGAACCGCGAGATCATGACCTAAGTGAAAGTCGGACGCTTAACCGACTAAGCCACCCAGGCGCCCCGGTAGGTTTGTTTCTATATCAATGTTTGACCACGTCACAAGGAAAGAAGGACCTGGAAGGAACATCCTTTAAAGAAAATAGTAATCCAGAAGATAATAAAGCAACTTATTGAATTTAATTGAATACCAGGATTTCTGCATATGATGTAATATACTCTCAGATTCTTAAAGACAGGACTTGAAAACTCTAGCTTCTAAACCTTTAGCCAATTCTTTCCTTCTGTCACCCAAATGAAACAGAGCAGCATTTGACAGCAAAGAGAGGTACTACCTGGAAACCACCCTATCTCCATAACAAGTGGCATTTTTATTAAATTCATTTTCCATTTTTACTCAAATTGGAATTCTTTTAAGCTTGTGCCAGTTCTAGTCAGGCCCTGAAATTGTTAGTCAAAATCAATTTGTTGAGCAGAATTATGTGTTCTGAGTTTCGATATTGTAATACAAGAAGGAAAATAAGGACAGGACTCAGCATCTGAATTTATTCGTCCCACGTCAGATGTGCCTAAAGATTGCTTCTGAGTGGCACAGTGTGGATGTTTCTGCATGTGTTTAATTTCTTGATTTCACTAACAGCTTGGATTTTTTAATAGTGCTTCTGACTCATTCACATGTGGTTGCCTGATATGCGCCCACACACCATTTGCTCACAAATATGTCAAAGACCTAATACACCAAGTGCCTTGTCCTGAAAAACCTGGGCCTGGATAACCAGGAAGTCATTCTGGCCTCTTTAATATCTAGAAGCTTCCTCATCTTTAGGCTCTATGTTTCAGTATCATGTGTGAACATGGAATCCACCCTTACGGACATGTTTGGTGAACTGAGGTAATGTTAGGGATTTTTTTTTTTTTTGCTTTCTGAGTGCTAGATGTAATAATCCTAGGGAAGATTATTCCAAAGTCTTCTTATGCCCTGAAGACAGGCTTTTTTATTTTAATAGATTTGATTTTTTATTTTTAAGATTTTTTAAACTTTATTTATTTATTTTGAGAGAGAGAGAGCACAAACTGGGGAGGGGCAGACAGAATCCTAAGCAGACTCCAGACCATCAGAGGCTGATGTGGGGCTCAAACTCCTGAGCTGTGAGATCATGGCCTGAGCTGAGATCAAGAGTCAGACACTTAACTGACTGCACCACCCAGACACCCCAATAGATTTAATTTTTAGAGCTGTTTTATGTTCACAGCCAGATGATCTGAAAGTACAGAAATCTCCCAATTACCTTCGTTTCCCACACATACAGCCTCCCTACTAACAACATCCCCACCAGAGTGCTACATTGTTACAGCTGATGCATGTACATTGGCATCTCATTGTCACCCAACGTCCATAACTTATATTTGTGTTCACCCTTGACATTCTATATCTATGTGCTTTGACCAATGTATGGTGATAGAAATCTACCACCGCAGTGTCATACGGGTAGTTTCACTGCCCTAACAACCCTCTCTTCTCCTAACCCCTGGCAACCACTGATCTTTCCAGTGTTTTCATAGTTTTGTCTTTTATTTTCTAGAATGCCACATGATTGGAATCATACAGTGTGCAGCTTTTAGATCAACTTCTTTCATTTAATAACATGCACTTAACTTTCCTCCGTATCTTTTCATGGCTTGATAACCCACTTCTTTTTAGCTCTGAGTATCATTCCATTGTTTGGATTACAATTTCTTTATCCATTTACCTACCGAAGGACAAGTTGATTGCTTCCAAGTGTTAGAAATTATGAATAAAGCTGCTATAAACATCTATGTACAGGTTTTTATGTGAACCCAGGTTTTCAATGTATTTGGATAAATATCAAGAAGTATAATTGTTGGATTGTATGGTAAGAGCATGCTTAGTTTTGTAGAAACTGCTAAGCTGTCTTCCAAAGTGGCTGATCCATTCTGTATCCCCAGCAACAATAAATGAGAGTTCCCTTTATTCTACCTCCTCCTCAACATTTGGTATTGTCAGTGTTTTGAATTTAGCCATTCTAATAGATATGTTAGTGATATCTTATTGTTGTTTTAATTTGCCCTTCACTAACGACATAAACTGTTCAACATCTTTTCATATGCTTACTTGCCATCTGTATATCTTCTTTGGTGACGTGTCTGTTTGGGCTTTTTTGCCCATTTTGCAATAATACTGTCTTTTGAAATCCAGTTCTTATCCTAGTAGATCATAGGTGCCAGAGAGAAGCAAAACACGGGGAGGTTACATGTGGGGACTCTGGAGGCAGAGTGCCTGGATTTGAGTCCCACATCTGCCCCTGTCCGGCTGTGTACTTTGGGCAATTTACATTGCCTGTCTGTGCCTTCATTTACTTATCTGAAAAATGGGAATAACATTAGTAGCATTTTCCTCAGAGGTTGTTGTGAGAGTTAATGCACATCAGTGTCATTTACTTAGAATAGTGCCAGGCACATAGTGTGTACTCACTGAGCATTTGTGTGTCCCCCAAACAGACACAGGAAGGCATATTGCCCAGGATCTGCTCCATCACCAACATCAGTCTCATCAAGATTCACCAGTAGTAAGTGCGTATCAGTTAAACGCATTCTCTAGGTTGCAAATTTTAATCGTCTTATCTCCATGTGATAACTGAGGGAAAACAATGAGCCCAAGTGGGACAACCAGGGAGTGGCAGTGAGGAGGGCAGGGGGGGGTCTTGACTTAAGGACTAGCTATCAAGTCTGGGCTCCTAATCACTACATTTTGTCTGGTTTACCCTAGTAGTGAAAAGCTTCATCATTTAGACTATGACCCATGAAGGGTTTCCAGGCACTAACTCCTAGGGGAGGACACCTGACAGCTAGACCCCCATGGGGGTCAGGGTGGGATTGGGTGTGGAGAAGACCAATACTGTTCACTTCCCCTGCTTTGTAAAGAAGCTGCCATAGGGCCACCCAGCTAAACACTGCATCAGGGTGGGGTTCAGCCATTTGGAACTCAGGAAAACAAATTTCCTCACGATCTGAAAAACTATGATTACTGTGCTTTCAAAACTAACTCGGAGAGCAAGAACCATCTTATTAGATATCCTATAAATAGTATTTGACTCATTGTGAAAGCTTAATAGATATTTTAGAATTAGAAGAAAAGTCATAATAAGTCCTTTGTTTCTGGAAACAAAAGCGCTCTCTGGCTTTTGCTGTCCTCACTGCCCAGCTCCCATGGGCTCTGCGATGCTCAGATGCAAATGGCGCCCACCAGCTGACAAAGCAACAGGCAGGAGCCCTCTCATGTCAGGCTCCCTGCACTGGCCAGTCTGGGGCTCCCTTCCACTTTTCTCCAGGGAATTAATAAGAAGGTCCCACCACCTTCTTAAAGGAAACCACTTTACTTCCAACTTGGGCAAGAATAGCTGGAAACTCTGGCATATTTTTATATCATGTCCATAACACTATATCAATCCTGTGATTGGAAAAGTAGGCGTTTGGGTATTGGCTGAGTCTCCCAACTGGCTACTGCAGCAAGACAAGTGTATCAAGCATAGTTTCTGCCCTTGGGGGCCCAAGTATCTACTTGGTGAGACATTAGATTGATGCACAGCGGCAGTTAGAGTGTCACATTGCATGGCCAGATGATAAACTCAGAGGATATCAGAGAACGCTCTTCCAGAGGAATGGATTGCAGCTGGAACAGGGAGAGTAGGATCTGGAAAGTGACTGGGAGAGAGGAGCAAGGATCGCATGAGGGAGGATGTGGAGGACGGAAGGAAGGGTCATTTTGGGGAGGGAGTGGTGTTTGAGAGAGACTGGGGACTCATACCTATGTGGCAGAGAGCTTCTAAGTCCTCCAGGCTCGGAAGGCCACCTGCCTTTTGCACCACTGGACAGCTTTCACAGCACGTTTACAAAGCATCGGACCTCACAACAACCATCTTAGGTACGTTGTTGTTGCCATTACAGGTGAGGACACGGAGCTGCAGGACTTGTACACAATCACACAGTGGGGAAGAGGCAGAATCTGGGCAGAAACCCAGGTGCAAATCCCATGTTCTTGGCACTAGTATCCTGCTTAAAGAGGCTGCCGGTCCCCTTTCCCCAGGCGTAATCCACTCCCAGTGATAATAGTAGCCCATGTGTATTGACTCTTTCATCTGAATGTACACTCTGATGAAACGGTCCCATGTCGGTGACTTCGATGTGACTTACGCTTTAAAGACTTTGTTTTTCCAAAACCAATACCAAATTATGGGAGAGTGACATTAAAAACGTAATGCCCTGACAGAGAGCCACTGCCGAGAAAAAGCCGACCCGGTCCAGGGTAGCATAGGTGGAGATCAGCACCAGAGAGGAGTGGAATGAAATGTTCATATGATACAATGATTGTTAGAGGAAGGACGCTTCCCACAGTCCTGGACTTGAGCCATGCTTCAATTAGCAGAGTTTTTACAGGAGCCACAGAAGCGTATTAACCTTGTGACCGGAGGACTTGCTCAGAAGTGGGTTCTTTCCCCACACTCCCTGCCTCTGTGGGTGACTGGTTTCATCCCTTAATACCCGTCATGAGATGAAATATGTAAAACAGTAACCAAATCACTGACACCAGATGTGATGCCAAATGCTTGGAATTACCCAAACAGCTGAATCAGGGCGGACATCCATACTTTTCCAGCTTCCGGCCCTGGAAAATGACCCTGTGGGGGTCTCTGTTGGGGCTGCAGCTGCAAGCCGGCACCTGGCAGCGCTGCTTGGGGAGCCCTGCCTTCCTGGGCCTGCCAGCTTGGAGGCTATCTGGGATGGTGACCCCCGGAGGCTCCCTTTCAGCTGCTCCCCTCTTGTATAATCAGTTGTTCTCTGGGGTTTATCGCCTCCTGATAGGACTTCACAGCTGCTCCAGGAAAGAGCCCTTCCCCCTTCTTCCACTTCTCATTCCATTTTCCTGAGAAGTCCGATTCACCCACTAATCATTGCATAATCAGTCTTATCAAGAAAACTAATGAATTTAAGAGGCAAGGAAGTCCCCTTAAATGTTACTAAATGCCGACTGCTCAGAAATACAGCTGTGTCTTCTGTGCTTCCTCCCTCCTTTTCCATCACACTGAAAATATGATGGAGCAGGGGCTTTGTTTGGCTCTGCGCAGCTGCCTCTCACGCCGCACATCAAAGGAGGTGCAATTCCACTGCATCTCCCAGGCGCACGGTAAGTGACATGCAAGAGGGTTTGACAGAACAGTCTAAGTACTTGTACCTAATGAGATTCATTTTTCATTTGTTCCCACGTGCTGCAAGAAGGTTTTGCATTTAACAGAATTATAACGCCATAACACTCCATTTTAATTATGGCCAATGGCAGCTGGCACCCCCATTTACAGCCCCAACTTTGCGTTAATGCTACGCAATTTGCATGCATTTATTCCCTTCTTGAAGAGGGGAGCACAGTAGTCAGTTGGCTTTGCTTGTCTGACTTATACATAAGGACAATAGTAACAAGGGGCTGTTTGCAGGATCTTTTGCTCCTTTTCAGGTCCTGAGACCCCAAGGTTTTATAAAAACCCACTGAACCTCAAGGAGCCTGATCTCCGAATGTTGCTCCTAATGCTACATAAACAGGCTCCTTAGACTTGCATCACAAGTCCTTTGGAATAAAATCAGACCATAGCAGGGTAATTAAAGGTAGAAAGAACAACACAAAAAATCATTCTTTTGTTTATTCAATAAGCAAATGCAGGGGCGCCTGGGTGGCTTAGGCGGTTGAGTCCGACTTTCGCTCAGGTCATGATCTCGCGGTTCGCGGGTTCGAGCCCCGCATCGGGCTCTGTGCTGACAGCTAGCTCAGAGCCTGGAGCCTATTTCAGAGTCTGTGTCTCCCTCTCCTTCTGACCCTCCCCTGCTCACGCTGTCTCTCTCTCTCTCTCCTAGAAATAAATAAAAATTAAAACAAAATAAGCAAATGCAGGCAATAAACAATAAAGATACCAGTGCGTAGAATGTCTGAAGGCAGTAAAAATTGTGAAGAGAAATAAGTTTGGATAAGGGATAAAGAATGTTGGACTGAGGTAGAGTTTGCTATTTTCTGTTAGTTGGTCAGAAGGCCTGACTAAAAGGGTGACATTGAGGACTGTCCTGCAGGACAAGGAGAGTCACGCTTGTATCTGCAGGAAGAGCTTTCAAGACAAAAGGACCATCACAAGGGTCCTAAGACAGGAACATGCTTGGCATATTTAGGGAAGAGCAAAGAGGCCATGTGGTCAGAGTTATGCGAGAAAAGGTGAGACTGAGGAGAAGAGGGACCACATATAGATGGTAGCCAGGGTGAGGTAATGGGCTATTGCCTGAGGTGCTTGACAAACCAATAGGGTTTTAAGCAGAGGAGAGGAATGCCATGGTCACATCCTCACAGGCTCATCCTATTTCTCTGTTGCAAAGAGACTACTGCAGGCCAGGGCAGAAGCAGAGAGACCAGTCTGGAGGGTAGTTAGTGCTGCCATCACAAGACACCAAAATCCGGAGGGGTCAAACAACAGAAATTAATTTTCTTCCAGTTCCATAGGTGAGAAGTCCAAAGTCAAGGTGTTGGCAGGTTTGAGTTCTTCTCAAGCCTCTCATTGGTTTGCAGATTTCCACCTTCTCACCGTGTCCTCACCTGGCCTTTCTTCTGTACTCACATCCCTGGTGTCTCTTGTAAGGACAGCAGTCTGACTGTATTAGAGTCTCACACTTATGACCTCATTTAACCTTTTCCAAAGACAGTCACATTGTTGGTTCGGGCTTCAACAAATGAATTTTGGAATTTAGTTTATCACAGGAAGTGGCTGAAATAATTCCAACAAAAGATGTCCATGCTTAGACTGTGGCCACACTAGTAGAGAACAAGCTGGATCCGGGCTCTTTTTCTGAAGATGGAATTAGACAGAACCATATTTGTACCAGTTTTCATGAGCATCAAGAGTGAGTGGAAGGAAGACAATAAATTATAAACACTGGAAAGAAGATAAAGAATTAGGGGGATGATTGTCATCTCTCTTTGAGCTCCTCTGGTTTTTAGCTTCTCAGAATAAGGCTGTAATTTTCGGAATTGGAAAGTATTATTAAAAAATAAAGAAAGATATGTTAGTTTTTTATTGAAGTATAACATGCTTTCTGTGAAGCACACAAATCTTAAATGTACAGCACAATGAATTTTTCCTAAGGTACACATTCACATAAGCACCATCCAGATCTAGACACAGAACATTTCTGGTAAACCAGAAACTCCCTCATGCACTCTCCCAATCAACAACTCACTTGAGATAACCACTATTCTGATTCTAACATCATGGATTAGCTTTGTCTATTTTTGAACCTCATACAAATGGAATCAAAAAGTGTGCATTTTTTGTATATATTAATCCTTTCACTCAAGATTATGCACATGAGGTACAGCTGCATTGTTGCATTCTGCCAATGGTCACTCATTTTCACTGCTGGGTTAGTATTCCAATGTCTAAGTGTGCTTAGTTTACTTATCTAATTTACTCCAGATGGAGATTTGAGTTGTTTTCACTTTTTAACCATTATAAATATAAATATAGTTGCAATAAACATTCCTATATATGTCTTTTGTTAGGCATATGAACTCAGTAGGAAAAACATTTTTTATTCAGCAAATAAGAAATTATTCTCCCTGTCTCTCATTTAAAATCAGTCCCCTTTCCTGTTTCTATATAGGATCTTGTTTAACACACACAAAAATTGCTTAACATCACCTCAGGCATGATCATGTTCGAAGAGTCACTGGATCTACTTCATTTCTGCTCAGAGGAGCCCATTCTTAAGTTTTCAGGAATGGTGCAGACTGATTGCTAAACACAGACATTATTTCAAGTTAATTTATATAAACTTGAATTCTTTCCAAAAAAATTAAAAGGGAAGGAACATTTCCAAATTTATTCTAAGAGGCCAGCATTGTCCTGATATGAAAGTCAAGCACACTACAAAAAAGAAAACTATAGACCAATATTTGTGATGAATATAGATGCAAAAATCCTCAATAAAATGCTAGCAAACAGAATTCGATAGTGCATTAAAAGGATTATAGATAATGACCAAGTAGAATTTATCCCTGGAATAGAAGAATGACTCAACATATGAAAATCAATTAATGTAATACACCACATTAACAGAATGAAGGGAAAACCACATGTGATTATCTATATTGAGACAAAACAAGGCTTTGATAAAATTCAACACCGTTTCATGATAACCCTCCCCTCCAAAAAACCCTACCTCCACAAGATGAAGGCAATTTACAAAAAACCCATAGCAAACATACTTCATCATGGAAGACCAAAAGCATTTCCTGTAAGATCACGAACATAAATGACCATTTTTACCAGTGATATTTAACACAATGCTGAAAGTCATAACCAGAGCAATTAAGCAAGAAAAAGAAATAAAAGCATCCAAACTGGAAAGAAAGAAGCAAAAATGATCATCTGTCCACAGATGACATGCTCTTATGCATAGAAAACCCTAAAGATTCCATACACACATACACACCCTGTTAGAACTAGTAAATGAATTGACAAAAGTTGCAGAATACAAAATCAAAACACAAGATCAGTTATGTTTCTGTACACTAACAATGAATAACCCAAAAAGGAAATTAAGAAAACAATTCCTTTTCCAATGGCATCAAAAAGAATAAAGTACTTAGAAATAAATTCACCCAAAGAGGTGGGGCGCCTGGGTGGCTTAGTCGGTTAAGCATCCGACTTTCGCTTAGGTCATGATCTCGCGGTTCGTGGGTTCGAGCCCCACGTCAGGCTCTGTGCTGACTGCCAGCTCAGAGCCTGGAGCCTGTTTCGGATTCTGTGACTCCCTCTCTCTGTAACCCTCCCCTGCTCACGCTGTCTCTCTCTCTCTCCTAGAAATAAATAAAACATTAAAAAAAAAAATTCACCCAAAGAGGTAAAAGACTTATACACTGAAAACTACAAAATTTTGCCAAGGGAAATTTAAAAAGACACAAGTGGATGAAAAGACATCTTTTGTTCCATGGATTGGAAAACTTAATATTGTTAAAATGCCAATACTACCTGAAGTGATCCACAGATTTGATATAAAAGTCCCAATGCCTTATTTTTCTTGCACAAATAGCAATATCCATCCTAAAATTTAAACTCAAGGGATCTTGAATAACCAAAACAATCTTGAAAAAGAACAAACTTGGAGGTCTCACACTTCCTGATTTCAAAACTTATTACAAAGCTACAATAATTAAAGCAATGTAGTACTGGCATAAAGATAGACATATAGACCAATAGAATAAAATAGCCCAGAAATACACCACTGCAAATATGTCAACGACTTTTGATAAGGGTGCCAAGACTGTTTCATGGGAAAAGAACAATCTTTTCAATAAGTGCTACTGGTAAAAGTGGATATCCACATGTAAAAGAATGAGGTTGGACACTTACCTTACACCATATATAAAAATTAACTCAAAATGAATTTAAGACCTAAAACTATAAAACTTTTTAAAAACACTTAAGGGGAAACACTTCATGACAATGAATGTGGCAATGATTTCTTGGATATAACTCCAGGACCACAAGCAACAAAAGTAAAAATAGAGAAATTGTATTACATCAAAATTTAAAACTTCTTTGCTTCAAGGCACACAGTCACCAAAGTGAAAAGTCAGCCTATGGAATGGGAGAAAGTATTTGCAAATCATATATCTGATATAAGATAAACAGCCAGAGCATATAAAGAATTCTACAACTCAACAACAAAAAATCCCAAAATAACCCAAATCAAAAATACAAAGGATTTAAATAGACGCTTCTCCAAAGATGATATACAAACGACCAATAAGCACATGAAAAGATGCTCAGCGTCAGTAAAGATTAGAGAAATGTAAATCAAAACCACAATGAGATTTCACCTCACACCTATGAGGATGTCTACCATGCAAAATATCAGAAAATAATGAATACTGGAGAGGATATGGAGATTGAAACCCTTGTGCACTGTCAGTAAGAATGTGAAATGACATGGCTACTATAGAAAACAGTATGATGGCTCCAGAAAAAAAAAAAAAAAAAAAAGAATTACTATAGGGGTTCTTGGGTGGCTCTGCCTGTTAAGCATCTGATTCTTGATTTTGGCTCAGGTCATGATTCCAGAGTTGTAGGATCGAACCCTGCATAGGGCTCTGTGCTGAGCGTGGAGCCTGCTTAATATTCATTCTCTCTTTCTCTCTCTCTCTCTCTTTCTCTCTCTGTCTCTTTCTCTCCCCCCGCCCCCCCCCCATGGCCCTTCTTGCCTGCTTCTGTGCTCTCTCTTTGTAAAAGATTTTTTTTAAATTACTATAAGATCCAACAATTCCACTTCTGAATATCTAAAAGAATTGAAAATAGGGTCTTGAAAAGATATTTTATAGTCCTGTTAATAGCAGTATTATTCACAATAAGGTGGAAGCAACCCAAGTGTCCACCTATAGATGAATGGATAAGTAAAATATGGCATGTACATACAATGGAATATTATTCAGCCTTAAAAAGGAAGAAAATCCTGCCCCCTGCTACAACATGGATGAACCTTGAGGACATTGTGTCAATTGAAATAAGGCAGTCACAAGAAGACAAATACCATGTGATTCCACTTATATGTGGTATCGAAATTAATCCAGCTCAGAAACAGAAGATCTTCTTACTAAAATATAAGCTTTACAAAGGCAAGAACATTCTCTCCTTGGTTCACAGTCTTATTCTCAGTGCCTAGAAATTGCCTTGCACTCAGCAAATAGACAATCAGTCAATAAGCACTCAGTAATAATTGTCCTAAGAACAAATGAAATCTCAAGTTCATGAACTCACTCCCCACTGAGTATACACTATGCTGGTATATGAATGCCTCTATGCTTTCATGTCTGAACACAGCACACATGCTGATTGTACTGTACATAGCATGTGCTGAGGAGAGTGAGAAGTAGCCTTCTAGGAGCTACCCAGAGAGGGCCTGACCAGCCCTCATAAGTCCAGGTGGGAGCCAACTGGAGAAAGGGACTGAGCTGGGCAGGCTCAGAGGCACCATTCTCTGCAGGAAAAGCCTCATTGCAGAGAGCACTTTCATTGCAAAACTTTTTTTTTAAAATTTTTTTATGTTTTATTTATTTCTAGGAGAGAGAGAGAGAGACAGCGCGAGCAGGGGAGGGTCAGAGAGAGAGGGAGTCACAGACTGAAACAGGCTCCAGGCTCCGAGCTGGCAGTCAGCACAGAGCCCGACGTGGGGCTCGAACCTACGAACCGTGAGATCATGACCCAAGCGAAAGTCAGACGCTTAACCGACTAAGCCACCCAGGCGCCCCTGCAAAACTTTTTTAAAAACAATTTTTGAAGACAGAATATAGGAATTTTAAAAATTAATCATTGTCTTTTGGGTACCATGTGTCAAAGCCAAGATTCTTCTCTATTTGTTTTCCTGTGTGTGGTTTCAGATCAGCAGAGCAAGGTCATTATTGTCACTCAAGAAACTGCCATTGGCCAGAAGAGCCATCACTTCTTTTTTCTTGCTGTTGACCTCACTGAACGGACACTGTTGACACTGTTGGTGTGCAAAAGCCAAATAATATTGATCCTACTTATTTCTACCCTTGGGGGAATCCAACAGCTAGACACAATGAGAGTTTCTGAAAATATGGCAGGCACCATACAATTAAACTTCATAGATGAATTGTAAAGGGGATAAAGACGTTGGATGTCTAAATGTCTTTACAGGAGATTAAACAGAAAACCAGTATTTTATTATAGTAGCTGAAAACAGCCCTTGAGTTTTATTAGGCAGAGTCATAATGTCCTAGAACTTGAGCCAAGGCAGTTGTACATAAGCCAACTCTGTTTATCTGCCTTCAGTACACAGAATTTATTTCCTTCAAACTGAAGAATATCAAGATGGAGATGATGCTTTTAGCAGCAAACAGATGAGCAGCTGGACTCTACTCAAACTGAACTACAACCAATAGGATCTTGTAAACAGTGAGTTACATCACAGTAACAGTGGCCTTTCTAGGAATTTCCCAGTCCTTGATTTAGATTTTAGAGACCCAAGGCAAAATTAAGCAAGAAAATTATCCTTAGGAAGCCCCACAACCACCATGAAGTCTTTCTGGGTGTCTCCTCACCCCACCCCCAACAATTAATTTGTCTCCTTATTTCAGCCCTTCATGTAGGAAACATAATGTTTCCTCACTCGCCATCAGTAAGTGTTTCCTGTTCCTTCCCCACTTTTCCAGGTGACAGCTATAGAATGTCATCTCTGAATCTGAACTAACAAGAGCTGCCCGTTTAACACCATGCATTGATGTTTTCAAGGCACCTACTTCAGAGTCACTAAGAAACCTCAGAGAAGGATCTTTGATGGAATTCCCCACACTTGATGGGGGTGTGGGTAAGGGATTGGAGATAAGTGGGCTTCGGATCCACTGAAACCTGAAGGTGGAAAGCCACCTTTCGGTAGTGTTGAATAGCTGGGCCACTTTCTTCTGATTAAGGCTGGAAGGCTTGATTGGGGCACAGAGACCTAGAGAAGGGAGAGGGGGCCCTGGCTTTTCAGTTTTCTGCTGGGATTCATTTGAAACAGTCTAAGCAGCCAAAAAAGCCATTTGCTATTCCAGTAGCTCCTCAGAACAGACCAGATGGAGATGAAGCTGCATCTTCTAAATACTTGATCAGCCATTACTGTGTGGGAAGTAGACAGCTAGACGGCGGTGTCTGAGAGGACTGTCATTTCACCTGAATACATTCTCTGAGCAGTTTCCAAGTCCAATAGGTTTGCAACCTCCCCCTTTTAAATGCATGCATTGTAGGCATGAAGCTGTGGTAGCCCTGCTTCTCAAAATTCTTGATCAATAGGCTGTACAATGGACCAGTGCCACTAATGTGGATTGTTAACATGGGCATGGCACAAAGGTGCTTTGACCTTGACTAACAGTAGCTACTTTTCAGTTCCATATAGATAAGGCAGCAGAGGGCAGATTTGACCATTTTCCCTCCTTGGCCCAAACCCCACTGCCCATGGGGTGATCATCTAAATTCTGAGCAGCCTGCAGCAGCAAGGTGAATTCTAAAGTCCACTGATGTTCACAGACAACTCCATCCCTGAGCTCATCCTTCTTTTGGCCTCTGCTGCAATTCTAGTACCAGGGACGCAGACCAGAACTTTCATACACACTTCAAAATGCATGGAAACCAGGCATAATGATGCATCCATTGTGGGAACATCCACCCAAAGAACAAAGGAGATCTACTGTCCTCATTGTACAGTTGAGGAAATGGAGACAGGCGGAGAACAGAGATGACGAACAGTGAAAATTCCTTAAGGGGAGAGGTGACCACCAGCCATGGATGTCCTATGGGAAACGGGCTCTACTTCTGACCCAACACCTCAGAGGGTAGCTCTGCTCTGAGCCACTCTCTGGAACATGCAGACAATAATTTATCAATTTTTGATCAACTTTTGAAGTCTTTATTAGCTGCCATATTCTTGTCCTTAGACACTGCCTTTTGTTCTTCATTTCCTGCCCTGAAGGGTCAGACTAGCACAAGCTCCTGGGACCCAGCTCAGGGCAAAGCCCAGGACACTGGTAACTCACTGGGGAGAAAACAGTTGTCTCAGAGGCCGATAAAATGATATGTTTTCTCATTTGTGGTCCTGAAGTCCTTATTTTGTTCAACCCCCTTAAAAATGGAGGAAGAAAAGCCTCTCAGAGAGCCATACTTTGTAGAGAAGAATAACCTTCACTTTAATGGACCCCTTGCTTATATGAATGTGAGCGTCCTCCCTGGTAATGGCATTGGTCTTTCCCCTCCAGCACTGAACTCCCCATTTAGCTGTGACCATCTCTTCCTTTAGTTTTAGTTCAATTTTAAAATGAATGCATTAGTTTAGATAAATGATGAAAGGCTTTTTAAATTCAGGCTGTACAACAACCCATGTGATTTGGACATTTCTGTACACAGAAGCACTCAGTACCACAGCCAGGGTGTAAAAGATGAGCATGTCCTTAAAAGATCTGTGTACAGAGGCACACAGGTTAGCTATAATGATCCAAGAAAGGTTTTTATTGTTGTTGGGAGGTTTAATTTTTTTAAATGTTTTTTGTGAAACTTTTTTTTTAAACTGAAAACTGTAAGAAATATTTTAACTATAAAGGTAAAACTAGAAATAACAAGAAAGGCGTTTCAAGTAGGTAATCTTGATGTAACATAATCATAGTGATACTGTGAGTCTACTTTCATTCTGTAGGTATCTGGATTAAGAAGGGTGATTGGGACAAGATACCAATCATCTAGCAATAAGTGTGAATCTGTAATTCAGGGGGAATGTGTCTCTGAAGTAGTAGACCACCACATATTGGTCAATTACAGTTAGTTTTTCTAACAAAACCGACTTTAGAGCCCCATGCCATCTATTTAGACAAATGAGTTATTTGTAGAGCCTTGGGGTGGAGCAGAAATAATCACATTAGTAAGCATTTATTCTCTTATTCATTCAACACATTTTGAGTCCCTATAATGTGCCGGGAAATAGAAGTGAACAAGACCATGAACAAAGCACACAGAGTAATCAGAGGAACAGATAATTAAACAAAAATTTACATAAATCAATTAGAATTGAAAAATGTGATAAGAGCTATCAAGAAAAAGCAAAAGGTATGCTGAGAGATTATATGGGGATCAGATGTGGGGAGTAGCAGAGGAGTTAAGGATAGTTCTCTGACATTTAAGTTGAAATTTGAGGGATTAGCAACAGCTGACCAGGCTGTTCTCATCTAGAGAAGAGAGCCCCAGGCATAGGGAACAAGCATATGCAAAGATCTTCAGGTGTGTTGAGGAACCGGGAGGAGGCTGGTGTGGCTTGAGCATGGTTAACCCAAGGAAAGTGGCTAAGGGAGAGGCTCCACACGAGGAGAGCACATTCAGTCCTTGAGGTACTAGTGAAGGATTTGGTGTTTCATTTCTGATGTCCTGGGGATCTCTTAAGGTTTTAAGGGGTAGGGCATGCTTAGATCTGCTTCCTAAGTCATTTCTCTGGTTTCTTTGTGGATGAGAGTGAATGGGGATGCGGTTGGGAAGAGACACCACGTGGGATGATACACTGAGTTAGGATGCTAATGCAATAGTCCAGGCAAAAAACAGTTTCTTGGACTCCACTGAGGCAGTGGAAACGGTGTGGTAGACTGGCATAACATGGATTTTGGAAGTGAAATCAGTAGGACTTGTTAATGAATTGGCTAAGAGGGAGAGGAAATTGTGAAAGACAGCTCCTTCACCTATGTCATGAGAGATGGGGAGGGGATTGCAGGGTGGGGAGAGACAAGGAGTAGAATGTGGGACACGCTAGGTTTGACATGTCTACGAGATATCCAGGTAGAGACTGGACGACGCAGCTGGCTGCATGAGCCTGGAGCTCAAAGAAGAGGTCTGGGGACATATATTTGGGCCTTGATAGTTGCTGATGACATTTAAAGCTGAGGAAGCAGATAAATTCACCGGGGGATGAGAGTACAGCAAGAAGAGCAGATGGCCTGAGACTGGGCCGTGAGCAGTGGCTGCAAACAATCAGACAAGAAGGAATGGGCAAAAATGTAGAAGGAGGGAGAGTGAGGGAGGGAGAAGCCAGCAAGGAGGGGACACCTCCACCGAGTGGCACTGAGGAGTCATTCAAGTGTCCATTCCTTTGAGCCATGTGGTGGTCCTGGTGACCAGTCTGGGCAGTCTGTAGTGTGGCTGGTGTGGAAAGCCTATATAGGGCAGGAGGCAATGGAGACATCTGTTTGTAAAAGGGAGAAGGAGGGGGCTGGAGGGTGAGTCTTTAACAGATGCCAGATAAGACAGTGTGCTTGCCATGTTGAGGGACTTCTCAAGGATGTGCTTATGTCTGGGATGAGGGCTTGGCTTATCTGGAAACTCCTGGGTCTATTCCCAGCCCTGTCAGTACTACGATGCATGATTTCCTGCGAGCAGGCCGGAATCTGGCTAAAGCACCTCCGTGCTGGGGTTTAGTGTTGTGGCAGGTGCTCTGGTCACCCAGGATGTGGCCTCACATTTGACTTTTGCTTCCCCTCACCTGCTGCCCTGGCAGCTGCCAGACTCTGTCAATTCCGTTTGCAATGTGTCTCCTTTCTCCAGTCCCTGCTGTCATCTGTGCCGAGGTGACAAAAGTGGAAGATGGGACCTTAACAAGAAACTGTTGGAATATCTGTTCTTAGACAAAGAGAGATTCTAAACTATATTTTTGAAATCTTAAGAAGAAAATCTGAGTTTATTTCCACAAACTTCTTTTGCTTTATGCAAAATAACCAGATCTTTCCCCTTTGCTCTATGTGTCCATTTCTTATTCTGCCTTCTCTTTAACACCGATATTAAAAGTGGATCCATGGCAAACAGAACTGGTTCTGTGAGTGAGGCTTATGATGGCCATTTGGTTCTCATTAGAACTGGCCAGCGACTGAATGTAGACAGCTTCCAGGAAAAGATGCGGGAGCACCCTTCTGGCTTCCCAGGGTGCACAGAGGCAAACAGCTACTGAGGCCAAAACTGACCTCTCACTTCAACTATGTGGATTAGCCATAAATGAAATGTTTTGGAGGGTAGAGGAGACTTCTCTTAAAACATGTAGGTGGAAATAAATGTTTTCATAAAATATTAGGTTGAGTAGACTAATTTCTGTTACTAATGAACTGATCCTTAAACTTTCAAAATGTTCTGCTATGGAAGCACCTACTTCCCCCAGCCTAAACAAAGGCCTGACCATGAACTGCATGAGTCTGTGGATGGATGTGAATAAATGCAAGGAGGCCAGGGCAGGGAACGGCAGGAGCCTCCAGGGGTCCCTCTGGGTGGGGAGAGGACACACTCCAAGCATCCCTGGAACTCAAAATTTGTGATTTAGAGGAGCACTTTCAAAGATTTAGATGTATGCTATTTTTCATTCTCAGAGCTTTGGAAGCATACTGGGAATTTACAAAAACAACAGACAAGACCCTAGGCTATAAGTGATACCACATAGGACATTCATTCCTAATGGCCTCCCAGATGCTTTAGGGCTTGTCCTGGATAAAGCATTAAGCATGATTTATTACACTACCATTCACACCCTGAAGTCTTCTTTAAAATGTAATTCAAGAGATAATTTTTTATCTAATTTAAGACGTTACTTGTTTAAGCAATAAACACTTTATCAAGAGGTAGGTATTAGAGTAGATAGCAATAACAACATCATCAAGAAATATGGAAAGCCTCTGACACATGCTTACTTAGGTTACATGAGTGATGGGGATCCTAGGCATGATGAATACTGGGTAGAACTGGTAACAGTAGTTGAAATAGCATGCCATCATTTAATCATTTCTTCTCTCTTCATAACAAAGGTTTAAATTAGTTAATTTTAGGGGTCCCTGGCTGATTCAGTCAGTTAAGCATCCGCCTTCAGCTCAGGTCATGATCTCATGGCTTGTGAGTTTGAGCCCCGCATCGGGCTCTATGCTGACAGTGCCGAGCCTGGCGCCTGCTTCAAGTTCTGTGTCTCCCTCTCTCTCTGCCCTCCATCACTCACACTTTGTCTCTCTGTCTCTTTCTCTCTCAAAAATAAATAAAGATTAAACATTTTTTAAAATAAAAGATGTTAATTTTAAAGGTAGTATTATATTTATCTGTATTTGTGTGTGTATGTAGATAGGTAGGTACATAATAGATTAAAGTAAATCTATTTTTTAAGTTTATTTATTTCTTTTGAGAGAAGGGGGAGGGGCAGAGACAGAGGGAGAGAGAGAATCCCAGGCAGGCTCTACACTGTCAGCACAGAGCCCAATGCAGGCCTCCATCCCATGAACCACGATGACCTGAGCCAAAGTCAGACACTTAACTGACTGAGCCACCCAGGCCCCCCAGTAAATCTAATTTTTTAAAAACTACTCTCACTTCCTGGGCTGTTCTTGGTTACTACAACAAACACATTGGGAAAATTTTTCTTTGAGAAAAAAAAATGTAAATTCTAAATCTACATGAAGGAACATAAAGTTTAATTCATTGTGGATAAGATTTAAAAAATATATATATATATACACTTCTATTACCTATGGTTACCTTTGGGAATGAGTATGAGAAAGGAGGCTACATCATTTTCTTCACATGCTTCTTCATGTATTCCTTTATATATACTTCTATAGTTTGAATTTTTTTTTTGCCCCAAGCAGGTATTTGAAAATGGCATTGTATATTTTGAAATAAAAATAGTATTTTGGAAATGATATTGTGTATTTCTCTCATAAATTGTGGTCATATAATATAGGAGTGCAAGTCAGAACAAGTGAAGAGAACTAAGACAAAAAAGAGAAAATATATGGGGTGCCTGGGTGGCTCAGCTGGTTAGGCATCCGACTCTTGGTTTCCACTCTGGTCATGATCTTCCAGTTCTTCCGGTTCATGGGTTTGAGCCCCACATCAGGCTCTGCTTTGTCAACATTTGAGAGTCTCTCCCTGTCTCTGTCTCTCCCCCCCTTCACATTTGGCCTCTTTCTCACTCTCTCTCTCAAAATAAATACATTTTTAAAAAAGAGAGAAAATATAAAGTAAAAATAAAATTAAGAGTAGGTCGTTTCAGAGAACTTTTTAAGCATCCTAAACTATTTGGAAGTATTCAATTAAAAATCGTCTTTAACAATTATTTAGAGCTAATTTCTGCAGAACCATTTCTAGGCTACTTAAGTTTTAGTCATTTTGCGCTAAAAGAAGTTCTAAAAAATTGTAAGCCATATTGTTCTTTTGCTTAAATTCCACTGAAGGAAGACGTGGGACTAGAGGTGGAGCCATCTTGCTGCATACCAAGTTTGAGAATGAAGCCAACATGGCTTCATCCTTTGGTGACGTCATTGGAGACCATGCATCAACTCAGGATAGATTTCCATGATTTAAGTCAATTACCACCATTCCCCTTTGCTGTGTGCTTAAGAGTTTAGCTGCCCCACTGACAAAACCAAAATACCTTGAATTGTTGATTCTCAGATGAATAGTTGCATATTATTTGCATTACACTTTCAGTGTTCCTTTAAGGTAAAATGTACAGACATGCTCCAAGCACTGCCCCTCTTCTCCCCACCTGCGCTCTCACTCTGAGTCATCTCTGACCACCTCCAGCTACCAGTGCACTCGACCCCCGTTCTCTTCCTTCTCAGACATGGCCAAGGAGCTTGAGGATAACAAACTCAATTCCTGTTGCTCATGTCTTGGGGCCATGAAGAAAAAGATGGTAAATACTTTACATTCAAGTCACCCCTACCTGTGCCTAGAGCAGATATTACTAACAAATCACAACTTTCTTCTCCATTGAACCTAGAAATTCTTTTTTTTTTAAATTTTTTAACGTTTTATTTATTTCTGAGAGAGAGAGAGAGAGAGAGTGCGAGAGCGTAAGCAAGGGAGGGTCAGAGGGAGAAGGAGACACAGAATCAGAAACAGGCTCCAGGCTCTGAGCTAGCTGTCAGCACAGAGCCCTACGCGAGGCTCGAACCCACGAACTGTGAGATCGGACACTTACCCGACTGAGCCACCCAGGTGCCCCTGAACCTAGACATTCTTAATGTTGTGCTCCAAGAAGTCATTCTCCATGCAGAAGGAAATACAGTAAAGAAGATTATTACCTGCTCTTCACTTGATTTACATTCCCACTGCATGGTGCCCTGACACTCAGTCCTCCACTTAGTTGCCTTAGTGACTGGACCTAAGGCCTTGACTATAACGCGCTTCACGTACCAGCTCCAACCTTCCATTTCTCAAGAGGAGTTTTCTGGGCTTGACTTCTGGAACACAGCAGCCCCCTCCCCTCCCTGGCCCTGGGAAAACTTGTTCTTGTTCCCTGCCCCGCAGACAAGCAATGAGACTAGGGCTGTATGGTGTGGCAGACGCTGGGGGTTTGCTCAGTCTCCGTGTGTTCCTGCTTCATTCTAGTGCGCCTTCCTTACTGGCAGCTAGAACAAGAAAGGACACTTCCCAAGCTTCCTAGCAGTTAGGGTTTAGAGGACATTTAGGTTCTGCTAGTTAGATACACCCATGCAAGACTTGAATTAAGAATGGAGCTACATGGGTAGAGGCAGGACACAAGGCCCCCAGATGCTGGTGTGCACCGTAGCCCAGCCAGGCAGTTCTGGTGCCAGCCACTCCAGAAGCTTACCAGTTCTGCAGGTGGCTTCCTGATGTAGCAGGGCCAATGGCTAGGTTAGCTGGAATGGCCTTGGGGGCTAGAAGCGCAGCACGGGGTCTGTTTCTTCTAGCCTTGGAATGCTTCTGATAACCCTCAAATACTCTGTAATAAATCCCTTCTGCTTAACCCCTGACTGAACATGACAGACCTTGGAAAGGGAATATAGCAAGCCTTCAGAAGCCATTAGCCAGAAGATGCATTTCATATAGGAGAATACTGAAGGCTATTTAAATTATTTTGATTACTACAGAGAACTCATCATTTCTTCTAAAAATGGGAGAATTTATTTGTGGCATACGAAGAAAAAATATGGTAATTTTAAACTTGGTCACAGGAATACCTGCTATCCTTGCTGAATATTTCTGTTCAAATTTTTTTCTATGTTTCTAGCAAAGTATGACCATCACCACCCACTAAATCTTAGGCAGAAGATATTAAAGACACACTAGACAATGTTCTTAACTCCGTAAGAAAGCTTCAGCATAATAAATATCCACGGTAGGAAGGCAAGCTTGTGGATGAGTTTAGCGAGGGGAGAAATATTTTTCTTCTGATAAAAATAAAAAGAAGATAGAAAGGGGGAAAAGGAGTAATTTTACAGTGGGGTAACCTGATAGACACTAACTACCTGGAGCCATCACTAACTCCATACCTGGAGTTAACATCAGCAGTGATAATTCACATCAAGTGGATATACCCTTGATATGTGATAAGAACAACACTTGACCTTCTTCCCACAATCCATAACCCCAGTTTAATCACAAGAAAAATGACAGACAAATACCAATAGAGGGGCATTCTACACACACCAGACCAATACTCTTCAAAACTGTCAAGATCATGAAAAACAAGGAAAGTCTGAGAAACTGTCACAGCCAGGGAAGCCTAAGAAGACATGACAATTAGTATCATGTGGTATCTTGATGAGATCCTTGAATAGATAACAAACATTATTTTTGAAGTAATAAAAATTTAAAAGGGAATCCGGCGCCTAGGTGGCTCAGTCATTAAGCATCTGACTTTGGCTCAGGTCATGATCTCATGGCTCATGAGTTTGAGTCCCACAGCAGGTGAGCTCGTTCCATGCATAGAGTGAGCTTGAGCCCTGCTTCGAGTAAAACATGAATCCTGCTTTGGGTGAGTACCCCTTCTCTCTTTCTCTTTCTCTTTCTCTCTCTCTCTCTCTCTCAAACAAGTAAATAAATAAACTAAAAATAAGGGAATCTGAATTCAGTATGGACTTTAGCTAATAATTATGTATCAATGTCGACTTATCACTTGTGAAAAATATATCATACTAATGTAAGATGTTAATAATAGAGGAAACCAGGCATAGGGTACCCAGAACTTTATGCTCTGTTCTTGCAACAATTTTGCAAATCTAAAGCTTTCTGAATAAAAATTTTATTGAGAAGAAAATGAGATTTGTAGCTATTGTCATAAAAGAAAACCTACCAGAAAGGCCAGAAGAAGCCATTGCCTGGATATTCAAACTCTGAGCAACTTGCCATTATCTTCATTGAATTATAACAAAAGCAAGCTTTGAAGATGCCTTGAAAATATAAAGTGACTTAAAAAACAAAAGAGTAGGGGCCCTGAGTGGCTCAGTCAGCTAAGCATCCAACTCTTGATCTCAGCTCTGTTCTTGATTTCAGCACTGTGAGTTCACACCCCATGTGAGGCTCTGTGCTAGGTGAGAAGCCTACTTTAAAAAATTTCATTGCTCACTAATTCTGAATGCACACTTACTTAGTGATGATGGCATATTTCAGTGTACTTTTTGTCTCTACTGATACCTACTAATAAAGTTTCTTTATTTCAATTATTGTCACTAGGTTTTAAATGGAAATGTGTACACACACACACTAATTTTAATGGATGACATGGCTGCAATTGTCTCTGGTGTCACTTCTGTGTATGCATGCACCATTGGAACTTCAAGGAACATAGAAAGATTTTTCTAATGGACACCTTTTATAAACTTGGCTGAGAAATTAACCCTCATACTAAAATGAGGCCCATGCAATGTGATACACCCTATGTGCAATACATGCATATGTTCTGGGATCTCCATCTTACTAGATCACCGTAAAATAACGGAATCTTTATCATCCCAATCTCTGTCCAACTCTCTTTATCATCCCAGTCTCTGTCCAACTCACTAAACTTGCACTGGCTGAGATTAAGTCAATGCTTATAGTATTGCATGCCATGCAATTTAAAAGTTTGATTTTATTTTTAACCCACCTGGGAAAGGTAAAATATCTTGAAACTTAAAAACTCCTGTCGGCAGAAGCAGAATGGAGAGACAGCTGGTATTTTTTCCAGAAACTTTAGTTGAAAAAATGCACGTAGAGCCCAGGTCAGTCTGCAGCTGTTGGCCCAACCTTGCTTGAAATAGGACTGACCAGAATAAAAAACATGCATATTTACTCAGAATAGGAGAGGAAAAGAGAGTAGGCAAGAGGAGGAAACAGCTATTTATATAATCCCTCGAAGCAGCACAGTGTGCAAGCATGTTAGGTGTCCTATCCCACAAGAAATGTGAAGCAGGCTCCCTTTATACATTCGGTAACAGGCTTACAGAGGTTAAACTGACAAGAACCAACCACTCATAGAATCAAACCTGGGTCCATCTGAGTCCACGGCCTCTGAAAACCAGGAGCATTCCCGATGTGTTGGCACTCACCGCCTTATGGCCTCAGTGTGCATGCTTAGTAACTACCGTTTGATGGGAAGGATTTGTGCATCTGTTGAAAGATACTATTTTAGGGGGCCTGGGTGGCTGAGTCAGTTAACTGTCCAATTCTTGATTTCAGCTCAAGTCGTGATCTCGAGGTTCATGGGTTTGAGCCCCGCATCGGCTCTATGCTGACAGTGCTGAGCCTGCTTGGGATTCTTTTTCTCTCTCTCGCTCTCTGCCCCTCCCCAAACCATTCTCTCTCTCCTTCTCAAAATAAATAAATACACTGAAATTTTTTTAAAAAATCGAAAGGTATTTTTTTTTTAAATGAAAGGCCTTGGAGGGTCTCAACAGAGGCTTGCTTTTCCATCTTTGGAGCCCCCCTGTCCTAAAAGTCATGCTCAGAAGTCCAGAGTGGAGCCTTCTGGTAAGCTGAACAAGGTTGAGCCATGAAATCCTTCTCCCTGATTTTTATTCCAAGGCAGTGAGCAAGATGTAGTTCATAGTTACCTCCCAGATAATTGCACAATGTCTGTGTGTGCCTTGCAAACCTGGTCTCAAGCCACGTAGATACGTGCAGAATGAAGAGTCTTTACATGATGGGGCCTGCCACTGCCTGCATGACTCCCGCCACCCCAAAGGGGATGATTGAAGATAACTGGATGAGCCGTACCAGCGTTTTGTTTGGCGATCACATGCAGACATAGCCCTCAGAGAGTTAGAGCCTAAAGATCTCAAAAAGCCTCAACATTTACATGTAACACAATGTTTATTTGTTTTAAATGTTTGCAATAGATCTACAGATAGAGCATAGCAGATTTCATTGTGTTTTTGGAAGAGAACATGGATGTGAACCATGACTATGTAAAATTAAAACAAAATCTCAGAGAGGAGAAAAGGTAGGGTAGAGAAAGGCAGAAGAAAGCCCTGAGGCTTCTCATGAAGCCCTTCTATTTTGTTGGAATATTTTAAACCAAACACACAAACTATTGTGACAGATTTAAGTAATATATTAAAGACATGAAACAAGTCATTTGTATCCACCCAGAGTCCTATAGCAAGCGACAGAAAGGAACCTGGGCTTTTAGAGTCTGGTGACCACATCTCCAAACCTCCCCTAGGAGTGAAATGCTTTCTGCTTCTCACAGACAGATGCTCTGCAAGCATCCATTATGTGTTTGTCTTACTCCCTTTCATTGAAGGTTGAAGTCACCAGTTACTTCCCGGCCTGTTTCAGAAAGTTTAAAAATAGTCGTTCATCAAGAGCACTGAAGGGGTGAACTGGTATCAGTCAGCCCTCATAGTCAAGGGCTGGCAGAAGCCCAGCTCAGGGCCAGCTCTAACTGGGGAGGTGGGAGGCACCATGACTCATTATACGGGGCACATTGGATTTTCTGGCCTTAGAGGAAGAAGTTGTGGAGGTTAATTCCTGCACGAAAGCAAGTAGGAACAGGCTCAGGCTGGACAATGGAGGACTTTCCTCGCTCAAGGTCAGGCAGCTCGCCAAAGGTCATGCTCTTCTTGCCTCTTGTCAGAAAGAATATTTTTTATGACTGTACACAATTTTAAATCTTCTTTGTAGAAGTCTTTTCCTGGAAGGAGGGATCCTGGAGCAAGAAATGTCAATGGTCTCTGCAGAAGATATCAGACCGTGGTGTTCCAGTAACAGTTCTTGGCTGCAGCCCTGAGCTATCAGACATCCTGGGGTCCCAAGCGGGACTGGCAGAAAGATCAAGTGGCCCTGAAGCCAGGCTGCTTGCAACAGGCATCCTGGGAAAGTGCTCTCAGCAGGCCCAGGGAGGGGCCCGGGGAGAACAGCGAAACTGCTGTTTTTCTGGGTGACTTTCTTCTTGTCTTTATAGGCGAGACCCAAGGAGACCACTGAGACTCTTAGAACCCCACATATTGTTTTTCCAAAGGGTATTCCAACCCCACAAGAATGGAAACTTCCCCTGTGCCAAAGGAAGCCTTTCCAGGAAGGTAACAGTCTCCGTTTTTTCCAAGTGAAATAAATACCCAAACAAATTCATCTTTAAAAGTATCTTTTAATACTCCCAACCTATGCTCTTAAAAATACTGTTATAATGTTATTTTCCCTTAGGGTTTATATACTCAGAATGCAAGACTGCTTTTTTCCTTACAGGACTTTGCCCGCAATGAAGAGTATGCATGCAGTATAAGGTGGTCCTGTGGCTCAGACTGCTGGATTCAGCCAGTCGTGGGGCTAATTAGTCATGGGGCTAATTAATTTTAAAGTAAAAATCTTTCTTTAAAGACAGTTCTATAGGGGCACCTGGGTGGCTCAGTTGGTTAAGCATCTGACTCTTGATTTAGGCTCAGGTCATGATCTCAGGGTTTGTGAGCCCAAGTTCTGCATAGGGCTTGGCACTGACAGCATGGAGCCTACTTGGGATTCTCTCCCCCCCACCCCCCACCGCCCCTCCCCTGCTCATGCACACACATTCTCTCTCTCAGAATACATAGGTAAACTTTAAAGACAGTTACATAAACCAATATTAATCACTGCTTTATTTCAAAAGATTGAGCTTCCTGGAAAGAAATGTAAAGAATCATGCATTTATTCATTTATTTGATGAATATTTTATGGGGCAGCAAGCCATGGCAGGCCTATTCTCAGGCTGGCAGAGTAATGAGCAACACAGACAGCAATTCCTATTCTCCTGAAACTTGTGTTCTCACATTCTCGTGGCAGAAGACAGACAATAAACAAGCAAACAAGCAAACCATATATGATGTCAGATGGTGACCATGCTATGAAGAAAATAAAGCAGGAAAGGGACAGGGTGCATGTGGGGGTGGGGAGGCTGCAATTCTAAATACGGTAGTGAGGAAAGCCTCGGGGAGAGGATGACATTTGAGCTAAGACCTGGACGTCTTGTGAAGGACCAGGGGCATGTGCAAATCCATGCACTAGGGTGAGGGAAGGTGGCATCAGAAAGGGAATGGGGGGGTGCTTGTGACATGGCGAGGAGGGGAGCATAGACATTGCATAGGACCTGAGGGCCATCTTAAAAGATGATGGCTTTTCTCTGAGCAAGATAAGGAGCCAGTCAAAGGTGTTCTAGCACAGAATTGACACTCTGTTTTAGCATCAAAAGCATTGCTCTGGCTGCTGTTTTTTTTTGTTTTGTTTTGTTTTGTTTTTTAGTGTTTCTTTTTTTTTTTAATGTTTTTTATTTATTTCTAGGAGAGAGAGAGAGACAACGTGAACAGGGGAGGGTCAGAGAGAGAGGGAGTCACAGACTGAAACAGGCTCCAGGCTCCGAGCTGGCAGTCAGCACAGAGCCCGACGTGGGGCTCGAACCCACAAACCACGGGATCATGCCCTAAGCGCAAGTCGGACGCTTAACCGACTAAGCCACCCAGGCGCCCCTCTGGCTGCTGTTTTGAAAATAGACTCAGGGTGAGGGTGGGGGGTACAATCCAAAGCTGGGAGATCAGTGAAGAGGTTATTGGAATAATCCAGTTGCCTGAGTCATGTTGGTGATGCAGCAACCGAAGGGGCTTGTGGGCCAAAGAGGGAGTCTCTTCTGGAGGGGGACCTTCTATATTCCATTTATTTGCTGAAGAGATCGAGGAACAATGATGAAAACTTAAAAACTGTTTATTCCCTCACTGGCTGACTCCTGATTAATCCTTCCCATCTTTATTTAAAGAGAGAAGTTGTTGTCTCCTTTCACCTACCATATCTGGGCTTGATCCAAGTCAAGCTTTGCAACAAAAGCTCCCATCCTGGTCATAACTTTTCCCGTGTGTCCTGCTGCTTCCGAATGATGGCCAGCTAATCATGAGGGAGGGCTGCCTGCCAGGCTCTACCTCTGCTGATTGATTTAATGCTCGGAACAACTTTATGAAAATGGTAACACTATTGTCCTAAATTAAAGGGGCAGAAGCTGAGAACCAAGCTTGGGTAACCGTCTAAATTCGTGCAAAAGGAGCTGGGTCTCAGCCCTAGGAGGTAGTTTCTGAAGTCCATGGTCTTAGTCTTTACTGGCGCAGGGAGAAGAAACAGCCCTTATGTTTCAGACCTTTCTCTCTCCAAATGCTTTTGGCTTCTGCCCCTCCCCCATATCAGAACGTCCTATTTTCTCCCAACAGTAGCTTCACGCCAGCCATATGTGCCCTATGACTGTTGTCCATTTGGAAGTTTCCTTGTCGCTTATCCTTTCTTGGGAAAGAGACCTAAATCACATCTATGTGACTCTTTCCGCTGCCCTCTCCTTGCTGGGTTGTGTGAATGAATAATGCTGCATTTCGTTTTTCCCCTAGGATCCAGTAACATCTACATCTTGCTTCCGATACAAAACAGCCAGGTACAGAAATTTCACAAAGTGCCAGAAAATGTACCTGCTAAGGGCCAGGCTGTCCTTCAGGGAAAGGCATTTTCTTTTTCTTCTTCTTCTTTTTTTTTATGTTTTATTTATTTCTAGGAGAGAGAGAGACAGCGTGAGCAGGGGAGGGTCAGAGAGAGAGGGAGACACGGACTCTGAAACAGGCTCCAGGCTCTGAGCTGGCAGTCAGCACAGAGCCCGACGCGGGGCTCGAACCCACGAACCGCGGGATCATGCCCTAAGCGCAAGTCGGACGCTTAACCGACTAAGCCACCCAGTCGCCCCTGGGAAAGGCATTTTCAAACGTGGCAGCGGACAACATGAAAGGCACTTCCTATCTGGTTGACTTCAGAGGCGCTTCAGCCAGATGCAGACTTGGCCCTGAACAGAGGCGGACTGCGCATCTTCAAGGAGGTCTATCCTTTCCCAGAAGGAGCACTGGCTCTGACGCCGCCACGCTCAGCAAGCGGCAGGTGTCATCAGCCAGGATCTAGGCAAACGGGATTCCAAGAGAGGACGGGCTGGGAATGTAACCCGTCATTTCACTGTCTCTGACTCGATTCCTTCTCCTCTGCCATTACTCGCACCTTTTGTTCTTTGTGGTTTGCAGTGCTCTTCTCTCTCCCTGAGGGGTCCCGGGTGACAAATCATGGGAATGTCTTTTGGCGTTCATGCAGACACCATTCATCCCTCTCCAGTGAGTAAGATTTCATTCATTGTCGGTCAGCATGGCCTTCTCTTCCCTCCTGTCTTGTACCAGAATAGCATGAAAAACCATGAGTTAGGCCAACGTGATCTGTAAACCGTCTACCTCGGCATTGCCCAGAGTGACTCCTGATCTCATCCCGGGGGCCCCACCCCAGGCCGACAGAAGCAGAATGGAAAGAGAAAAGGTTCAGAATCTCAATTTTAAAAAGCTCCCTGAGTGATTCTGATACCCACAGAAGACTGAGGACCAGTCAGCTAGGATATGTCCAAGGAGAAGTGATGGAAAGGTGGCCGTCCTACGATTCTCCTGTCTCCAGGCCCAGAGGAGAGGGAAGCTAGGGAAGTCCAGCAGATAAGAAGGAAAACTAATGGAGAGATGGCTCCTTCTTCCTTCTGAGTCCTGCACCACCCCCTTCCCAAATATGAGGAGGATGCACTCTAAGGGAGTCTAAAGCATGCGCATTTTCACCCCAGACCCAAGGTGATTTGCCCATTCAGCTCATTAAAGTCTTGTGTCATATATATGGTTTTATATGGTCATATATATGGTCAAAAGAGAGACAGACAGAGAGACCATGTACAATATATATTGAGAGAGACAGAATCATTTATGGAATGCTTATCACATTACACGATCTCAAGTGCTTTGCCTATATTTTCTCAATTTTCGCCCAAGCTCTGCAAAGATTTGCAGGAACAAGGTCAAGATCACATATTAATGAGTAGAGAAGCTGAGAGCGGAGGCTGGGTTTCTCTCATTCCAAGCCTGCGCTGGTTCCATACTTGGCTCTGACTCCTTAAATCCAAATTTACTCAAGGCTGAATATGGGCATTGGCAAGTGTTAACTCATTCATTTCCATGGGAGCGAAGCATAACGACAGCGTTTGTTTTAACCAGCCATCACATTCTCTCCCCAGTGGGAACACTCACTTGGAAATTCAAATTAAGATTTAAAAGCTACTTACTGAATAAAAGACAGAACAAAAGAAATTCAATATCCTTAATGAATATCCTCATTGGGTGGAGAACCCGGGGCAACAGCAGGCTCAGTGTGGGGACACCCCCATCCCTGCCCTGCTTGAGGACAGGAGCCAGCCTGCTGGAGCCACTGCTCTGAGGCTCTGACGCATCCTGCAGTCCGCCGGAGAACCCTTATCCTGATGGCTTCTTCCTTGTGACCACATTTTCACAGTTGTGATTCAGTTTCCCCTGTCCTGGTACAGCTTAAACAAGTTACAACTCATGGCTTAGTTGGCACTGGGTACATTTTAGTTGCCTGCTGCTTAATGGAATCTAGAGAGCCTCCTTGCACATCCCCAGACAACAGCGGGGAAGCATTTTCTTTGGGAAATGGTGAGTTTTAAATCTCATTTGCAGTAAATGCATCCAAGTAAATCTCAGTGACCTTGGACCTTGCTTGGTGGGCTCCCATAGCCAATGGGCAACCTAATTTCCTTCAGTCTGTGGTGGCCACTGTTCACCACTAACAGCTATTGTTTTTGGTTTAGGGTTTTGGTTCACTTTAATGATTGTGTGTGCTCATATTATATTCGACAGTATAGAAGGGCATTTTAGAAAAGAAACTCTCCTCCCATCTGACCTCCTGACCCGTGACCCTCAGTTGACTCTTCCCAGAGGCAATGGGTCTTTTCCACTGTTGGTGCATATTTAAATTGAAAACAGCAATGTGTATTTCAAAAAAGAAATGATATTGTGTGTCTAGATTACCATAGACATTTACTAAATGCTAATTTATTTCTTATCAAAGCCCTCACTCTGCCTCTGTCAGCCAGCTCTCGGTCTCTGCACCATTTGTGAAAGCCTCTGGTAACATGGGGAGGAGTCAAAGCTCAGATCCAGTGGGCTCCCTGCAAGTAGATCTGACAAAAGACTTGGTATAGGAAGCAGTTGAATTAATGGACAAATTGTGATTTTAGATTAAGCTAGGATATTAGGATCTAAAACTGCATTGTTTATTATAAAACTACTAGCACGTGTAGCTATTTAAAATTACTAAACATTTCATAAAATTAAATGTATTTAAATGAGCAGTTCCTTGGTTACACTGACTTCATTTCACGTGCTCACTAGCCACAGGAGGCTCATGGCTACTCCCTTGGACAGATCAGATCTAGCATATTTTCATCGTTGCAGAAGTCTCCCTTAGACAGCACTGTCCTAGATAGCTCAGAAGCTTTATCTTTCCTAGTCTCCCATGGGGATGGCTCAGGAGCCATTCTGAGCTTCTTACAGGCTGATAATTCTCCACCATCTGCTTCACCTCCAGGTGCCAAGCCTACATTTCCTTTGCCTACTACATTCATTCCATCCATTCCCACCCATATTCTTTGCCCAACTAACTCTAACAGAGTCTCAACTTAGAGCAGTAATTTCCTCCAAGAAGTATCCCTCACCCCTAAAAGTCTAGATGATGGCTGCTCTTTTTGGCGTCCTCATGGTACCATCTGCCCTGTAATGTTCCTATATCACAGGATCATATCACTATGTATTATTAATATCTACTTGCTTGTCTGTCATTCACTCAATTGTTTAATGAACACTTACTACTTTAAAAATGTTTATTTATTTATTTTGAGAGAGAGAGAGTATGAGCAGGTTGGGGCAGAGAAAGAGGGAGAGAGAATCTCAAGTAGGCTCCCTGCTGTCAGGGTAGACCCCAATGTAAGGCTCAGTCTCACAGATCATGAGATCATGACCTGAGCTAAAATCAAGAGCACTTAAACTGACTGAGCCACCCAAGAACCCTGATGAACACTTACTTATTAAGTGCCAGACACTGTCCTTGGCACTGGGAATTCTTTTTTTTTTTTAATGTCTTATTCGTTTCTGAGAGAGAGAGAGACAGCGTGAGTAGGGGAGGGTCAGAGAGAGAGGGAGAATCAGAATCTGAAACAGGCTCCAGGTTCCGAGCTGGCAGTCAGCACACAGCCCGAAGCGGGGCTCGAACCCACCAACCGTGAGATCATGACCTGAGCCAAAGTTGGACGCTTAACCGACTGAGCCACCCAGGCGCCCCAGCACTGGGAATTCTCCAGTGACAGGCATATAGCCTTTGTCTCACAGAGCAACTGTACTGTGTGAGGCATGAGTCACAGCAGTCTTGTTCACAGTTTCTTCTAATTTAGGTGCTTAGCACACAGTAGGTGGCTCAGGATGTATTTGTTGATAGGATGAATGGAATGTTCTTTAGGAATGGGCTGTTATAAAGGGGCGCCTCGGTGGCTCAGTCGGTTGAGCGTCCAACTTTGGCTCAGGTCATAATCTCACGGTTCGTGGGTTCGAAACCCGTGTCGGGCTCTGTGCTGACAGCTAGCTCGGAGCCTGGAGCCTGTTTCGGATTCTGTATCTCCCTCTCTCTCTGACCCTGCCCTGCTCATGCTGCCCCTCTCTCTCTCTCTCTCCCTCTCTCTCTCTCTCAGAAATAAATAAAAAACATTTATTATTATTATTTTTTAATGTTTTATTTATTTCTAGGAGAGAGACAGCATGAGTAGGGGAGGGTCAGAGAGAGAGGGAGTCACAGACTCTGAAACAGGCTCCAGGCTCTGAGCTGGCAGTCAGCACAGAGCCCGACGCGGGGCTCGAACCCACGAACCGTGAGATCATGACCCAAGCGAAAGTCGGACGCTTAACCAACTAAGCCACCCAGGCGCCCCTAAATAAAAAACATTTAAAAAAAAAAAAAAAAAGAATGGGCTATTACGACTCTTCTAACTGGGTGGAGACTGGGACACAGATGATGTGCATAGGTTTTGAAATCATCAAAACCTATGATTACTCTAGCAAGTTGAATCGCGGTCGCCCCAAAATTCATGTTCACCAGAACCTCAGAATGTGCCTTTATTTGGAAATAGGGTCTTTGCAGATGCAATTAGCCAAGACATGGGTCCAATGACTAATATTTTTCTAAGAAGAGGAGAAGACCATATGACAATGGAAACAGATTGGAGTGATGCATCTACAAGCCAAGCAGTGCCAAATATTCCCTCGGAGCCTCCAGAGCTGGAAGATGCACAGAAAGATACTCTTCTAGAGCCTCCAGTGAGAGCATGGCCTACCAACGACTTGGTTTTGGACTTCTAGCCCCCAGAACTGTGAGAGAATACATTTCTCTTGTTATAAGCCATCAGATTTGCAATAATTTGTTATGGCAGCCCTAGGGAACTACTACAGGCACCAAATGGATCTTCATGGTTTCCTCCATACTATGGAATGGTATGCCCCTGTTAAGAAAAACAACATGGATCAAAATATACCCCCCGGAACACTCTCCTGATATAGTGTTTTTGTTTTTGTTTCGAGTATGGAAGGTATAGTCCTATCTATGTAAGAAGAGGATAGCATTGTATATTTAATGTGTACTGTAAGTGCACTCACACGTAGGAGACAGGAAATCCCCAGAAAGATATCACAAACTTTCAATAGTGCTTAGCTTTGAAAAATAGAAGTGAAGAGCAAAAAGGATATAAAATAGAGGGAGTTTACTTTTTACTCCATACACTTGGGCATTGTTTTGATTTTTTGAAAACAACAATCTTGTATTACTGTTGTGATTTTTTTATTTATTTTTTATTTTTTATTTTTTTTTACAAATAGTTTATTGTCAAATTAGTTTCTACATAACACTCAGTGCTCATCCCCAAAGTGCCCTCCTCCATGTTGTGATTTTTTTAAACCACAAAAACAATGTAAAGCATTTTGATTAGCGGACAGTCACAGTTCATCTCACCTGAACCACCTCACCTGAACCATTGATCCCAGAGCATTCATTCCTGTGAACTTCGCTGTTCAGAAAGGTCAGGGAAAATCCTTCAAAAACTCTGACACTTAACCTTTGTCGTGAAGTAATTTTTTAAGAATTGTGAACAGATCTTTTTGTATTTCTCTGGTAAGTGATTGCTGTCCTAAAGCATTCATTCTCTTGAACTGAGCCTTACCTCAGTCAGGGTCAGAGCGAGTCAGCCCTCCTCAGGGAAGGAAGGAGGCTGTCAGAGGGAGCCCACCACAACTGCCTCCAGGCCTTTTGGTCTTTGGCATACGTACTCTTCCCCTTCCCTCACCTGACTGGACACTGAAGGGCATCTAAAGGAACACTGTACTCAGTACAGCTGTAGGTAGCACGTATGAATGTCAAACATGTCGTCAATGAGCTGTTGCCATATGTGCTTTTTTATGTTTCCAACTTTGTCATTCTTTAATGTATTTCCATACTATTTCTCCCTTCTTAGGTTGTAGTTTAAATAAGTGAACAATCAAGATGTTCCTCTCCTAGTTGGAAGTCATCACAAACTTCAATAACAATCTCTCCACCCCCCGATTAACGTCAGGGTACCACCGGAAGGAGGATATTGAAGCAAGCTGGCCTTCCTCAGTCCCTTCAAACTGCATAAGACTACATGTGTGGTCTACTGATGAGACCGGCCTCGCTTGCAAACCTGGAAAAACACATACATCAGAATAAATTACCCATGTTAGAAAAATGTTTTAATTTACCATCACACTGAAATTGTTTTTAAAGGTTTAAAAGGAATGGTGATAATTAAAAAGGAAAAGAAAAACAAAAGCCTAACAGGCTCTCCATAAATGCATCTATAAGATGATAGACTCACCAAGAAGAGACTGAAACACTAGTCTGTAGTGTGCCTGAGCCACAGCCCTGTGCTGGGCACACTTGCAGACATATTATGTTGCTCCATTAGGTAGACTGAGGCACTGCACTGATGTCTCCAACATATATTCACCAAGTGCCAACCATGGAGCAGGGACAATTCTAGAGTTTTAGGAAGCATCAGTGAGCAGAACAAAGACTCCCGCCTTCAAGAACATACATTACAGCAAAGGAAGAAAAGAAACAATAAGTATAATGAACAGGCAAATTGTACAGCATGCTAAAGGTGAAAAAGGTTACAGGAAAAGGAGAAGAGTGGAATATTGGAGATCTGGCACTGTTTCAGGGAGAAGGTTTGTGGGCACACGGTTGCCATCTTAAATGTGAATACCCAGAACAGGCTTCACTGAGATGGTAGATTTAGGCAGACACTTGAAGGGGTTGAAGGAACCAGCTGAGTGACTATCCTGCAATGGCCAGAGAAAAGGCCTGGAGACACTAGTGTGCCCAGATCTGAGGACAGTGGATGTCCCTTTGTCTGGAGCAGAGTTGACAGAGGGGAGTGTGGAGAAGGGACAGAGCAAGAGGCAAGGGACATGCAGTGTGTGGGCACAGGGGCCAATACGGGACCTTGGCTTTGACTCTGGGTGAGGTGCGGCCATGGCAGTGTTTGGAGCAGGATACCAACACTATCTGACTCGTGCTCTGAGAAGAACACTCTGGCTGTGTAGACAATAGACTTAAATAGGACCAGCCCAGGGGCAGGCTGACCAGAGAGGTGGACAATGAATGAATCCAGTGCCCCACTCCGGAGTGGCAAGAGAAACTGTGAGCAGTGGTAAGATTCTAGATATGTTCCAAGGGGTGAGTCAAAAGCACTTCCTGGTGGAGTTGGATAGAGAAGACGAAATAAAGACAGAGTCAAGAATGGTCCCAAAGTTTTTAACCTGAGCTAGTGGAAGTGTTGCCATCCATTTAGTGTCAGAAATTATCCATGTACTACATTCTTTGGTAACAAAAGGCTGCAAGCTTCCTAGAGATGCTTGTAACCTGAATTTGTCTGAATCATCATAAAACAGTATACATAGTATGAACGAAGACCACATGCTTGTAGCCAATTGCCAGAAACTAGGAAGACAAATTGAAATCTAAAGACTATTCCTGACTCTTGAGGTATACTAAGAATGTATGGTACATGATTTTTGATGAAGTAATTTTCAGAAATTTTCTTTCTACCTAAACCTGGTCATAGAAGCTACTAGATGAGCAAGAGATTAAAAAAATCACATTAAGAACATTCTTCAGTGTTTGAAGCTACATATAAACAGTGACAACTACCTGCATCTTTTAATCTGATTTTTAAAAGGTAACCCAATTCCCAAATGAAAATAGACATTTGCCTCATACGACAAATGCAAAAGATGAAGAAGACTCTAGATCCTTGATGTTCCTTTTTGTAATCGTCTGTCAGTGTGAATACAGAATGATAGTAATTTTCTATAATGTATAGTTACGCCCTGAGGAATGGCAATTCTTTTTTTATTCAGATCTAACTACACATGAAAAATATTGAAATAAGTGAAAAGCATTCAGTCAGAGATGGTCAATTTAAAGAAGAAATAAAGGATATAAAGATTATTCTGAAATGTGCTTTTCTATTTTAAATTTTTGTAATTCTGTTTTTTCAGAGTAAAACATAGAATAACACAATACTCAGTCCCCGAGTGGATAAGGTGAATCCTATTGCACTTATGTAACTTTAGCTGTCACTCCCCAAAATACAAATAACCTACACCAGACTCTGGGAGCATATGTGGCTTTAGGTGTTGGTTAAGAACAGCTGATATGACTGTCAAAATTATTAATTTGCCTAATAGTCTTCACCTATGGATTGGGAAATTGTATTCAGTACAATTGTACACAGTGTGGGTGAATGTCAGACCTGGAATTACATGGACTATTGAGGATTTTTATATTTATATTGATTTTTATATTTCTTTTTTTTTTTTTTTTACTTTTTTTTAATGTTTATTTTTGAGACAGAGACAGAGTGTGAGCAGGGGAGGGGCAGAGAGAGAGGGAGACACAGAATCGAAAGCAAGCTCCAGGCTCCGAGCTGTGAGCACTGAGCCTGATGTGGAACTCGAACTCACAGACCGTGAGATCATGAACTGAGTCAAAGTCAGATGCTTAACCGACTGAGCCACCCAGATGTCCCTGATTTTTATATTTCTGATTCTAACTCTTTAAATGTGCAATATACCCTTTCGGGGCTAGACTTTGGGAGACAAATACCCAAACTCTCATTAATTCTGTCTTTCACTCACTTTTCTAGTTGGACTTATCCATCCTTGGCCATGTGCTGAGTCAATTCTTGTGCTCCGTGAGGACCACGGGGTCATCCTGTCCCCTTAGGCATCACAACTACACATAGACTGCCCTCTTCAGCCCTCTGGTAGGAGTGAACATGGTGAGCCCAGAGCTGAGAAGAGTGAAACCAGAGGCAAGAAGAATGAAGCTGTTCTTGATTAAGCAGAAGACCTTCCAGAACCTTACCAAGTTGTGTCTCCATTACATAAACTGTTTCTCTCTTTATGAATACCTGAGTGGTTCAGTCAGTTAAGTGTCCAACTCTTGATCTCACCTCAAGAGTGATCTTGACCTCAGGGTTGGGCTCTATGCTGGGTACGGCTTGTTTAAGAAACCAAAAACAAAAAAACCACAAATGTTGTTTCTCTCAGTTTTTGTCTTGTATTTACTGTCTTTAAAACCAAGTTTCCTCTCCATTCTCCTATTTCCATGTTAGTGTCTTAAAATAAATATCAACCTATTATGGGTGCAGATACCCTCACGGGAGTAGACCTGGTTTCTGTGAACCTGACACAGTTCTAGAAACTTCCCCGAGGGGCAGCCCTCCAGGCCGGTGGGAGTGTGAGCTACAGAAGAAATAGACCCAGATTTCAGTCTGGGCCTTGCTGCTCACAAGCTTCAGTACTAACTTGAACTCCCATTTCCTCATTTGCAAAATAGGAAAAGGAATACCCACCCCTCTCAGCTATGAGGGGTAACTAAGGTATTTGCCACCACATGATACCCATCCTCAGTAGCAGATTGTTGCCTCACAGGGTCGCTTGGAGGACTGAATAATTAATAATTGCTAAGCATTTTGTAAACTGTAAAGTCCTCTAGCAACTTCTTATTATCACTTTATTTGGACTGCTGGAAAGCACTTGCAGTGAAGAACCTAGAAAAGGTAAATTTCTCTCTCAATCCCCAAGTGCCTTGGAGTCCCAGGAGACCACTCCCACCCCCAAAGGCAGAACTTTAACCAGCACAGTCAGCAGTGAGGGGAGCAGCTCTGGGGAAGTGGTCCGGGAAGTGGGTTCCTGTTGCTCTGAGGCTCGGTGTCTTGATCCAGGATTTTAAATATGGCAGAAGTCACTGCGGTCAAGTCCAAGGAATGTGGAGTACCCTGCACGTCTTCAAGTAAAGACCCAGAGCAGCTACTCAGAAGCACCGACCTCGCTGAGCTGGCCTCTGGTCCCAGGCACTGACTCGAGTCCCACCCACCATCTCCCCTGGGGCTCCAGAGAAGACTCCTCATGTCCAGGCCTCCCCAAGACCCTGTAGAGGGGAGACATACCCAGACAAACAACCATAAAGTTGATGGCGTTGGCAGGCACAGTCCTTAACAAAGACATAATTACATGGGGCCTGATGACTTCCCTTTCCCATTGTAAAACAAAAATTGTAATTATCCAAACTGACATTGTTGGCCAGGGAAAGTACTGGATGAGAGCTCCTTTCTCTGGCCGCAGCCAACTGCTCACTGCTCTGAGATTTCAAGCTACAGAGGAGTTCAGCCTGATGGGAGAACCAGCCTAGAGCTGTCTCCCCTTCCTTCTTCTCATTGCTCCATCTGCCTGGCCCAGACCATGCTCACACAGTCAGGCCTGAGCTACCAGAGTCTTTCCTCTGCCAGCTGCGGACAGACTGAAATTTCACAGGTGAGCAACTACAAAGCAGTGGCTTTGTGCCGAAGGAAGGCCATGACTCTAGGTCTACCTCTAGTGCAATGTTGACACTAGAATAGTCATCTTTTGTATTAATTTACACGTTTAGCCACTAAGCCGGTAATCAAAAAGTGCCCTCAAAGCCACAAAGCGTTACCCAAATATAAAGTGGTGTTTTGATTGCTATAGCAGCCTGTTGAAGTTAGACAGATGAGTTCTGTCTACTGGATTTCTCAATCTCTTTCCTTTCGAAAAGTGTGTGCTTTTAGAGAATACAGGGTGTGAACTTATTTTTTAAGTGCAGGAACTTCAGATCATTTTATTTTTAGTATTTCACAATCGCACTTGAAATAGACACCTGAGGGTGTCCTAAAGCCAGGGCTGGGAATTGTGGATTTAACCACTTGGAAAGTAGCATAACTAGGGCTGGGTCCAGGCAGACTTGAAAATCTTGTTTGAATTTTTGTTCATAACTCTCTCCATAAGCTAGTCATGTTGTCAGTCTCTTGTTGTTTTTTGCTTTGGGGGCCTGAGCAAGAGTGGAATGGGTAGGAATAAGGAAAAAGGATATAGGAGATTTGATACACATAATCTCCCCTCCACTGAGGGCCTCTGGGAACATGGCTTTTTCTAATCCATTGTTAGCTTGACAAAAAGGCCCTGCTTTCTCCTTTCCTTTTGAGCCACATAGAGGTACCCATGAGTGCAATCCTTCTTTATTTGTTTTAAGGATTGCTCAGGAGCACCTGGGTGGCTCAGTCGGTTAAGTGTCCAACTTTGGCTCGGGTCATGATTTCATAGTTCATGAGTTCAAGCCTCACATTGGGCTCTGTGCTGACATCTCAGAACCTGGGCCCTGCTTCAGATTCTGTGTCTCTCTTTCTCTGCCCCTCCCCTGCTCACACTCTGTCTCTCTCTGTGTCTCTCTCCATCTCTCTCTCTCTCTCTCTCTCTCCCTCTCTCTCCGTCAAAAGTAAATAAACATTAAAAAAAAAAAAAAGATTTGCCCAATTCCCCAGGGAAAAGGCTGAATACACAACCCAGCCACGGTGAGTAATCAACTACCAAGGTGTTCAGGATCCAGGGAGTGAGGAACATATCTATTTATGTCTAGATCTCATGTCAGCATGCTTCTTTTTAGCTCTTTCTCTCTTAGAAAAAAAGTCTCTCTTTTTTTTTTTTATTTCAAGTATGGGTCACACTGGGCACTGCTTGGTCCATCTTCATTCCTGAAGGTCTCTCTCCTCAGTGCTGCCTGACTTTCCGGGGCAGTATCATGAAGGGCACGAGTCAGATTCCCCGGCTTCATTCCCTGGGTGGTAGGTGATGGTGCGAAGCAGGGAGCCAACATCTCTCCAGAGCCTCCCTTGCTGTGTGCGTTCCATGAGTCCAGGTCTGTCAGACAGAGCCGAGCTCCCAATATCTCGTGTCTGGGCTCCTGGCTGCACCAGGGTACCCACTCTGTGCTGCGCCAAGACCATGGGGGCAAAGAAGCACTCTCCCTCTGTCTCCTGCCAGCCTTTTTCTTTCTTTGCAGAGTGGCTTTCATCATTTGCAACAATGTTTTCATGAAGGAAGCAGGTTTCCCCAATGTTTCATCTGTGTCCAGAAGTGCATTTCAACAGCTAAAACAAAATGCACATCAATGACAAACTTGCCAACAATTCAATTTGTGAATAAAAGAGTAACTATGTGAGGTGATAGAGTAATTAAATATATTATGAAGATCATATCACAATACAGTAAAACTTTAGATTGTGAGTAACTTGTTCTGTGACTGTTCTGGGAAACCAGCAAACATTTCTAATAAATTTTAACTTCATAAAAGTGTGATGTTTTGTAATACACATAGTACGTAACACTGAACATTATGTGTTCACAACTGAGCCAATGGTTCTTGAAATTCCCTTTAATATACAAGTGCTTTGGATTACAAGTATGTTTCTGGAACAACTTATATAAGGTTTTACTTATATACAAATATTAAATCATTATGTTGTACACCAAAAATGAATACGATGTTACATGTCAATTATGTCTTATTAAACCTGGAAGAAAACTCACCTTAACTAAATGTGAAGTTGCTTTAGGAGGTCCTCCCTTGATTTTGATTCTGTCAAAATCATTCCTGCGACTTCCCCTGGCTTCCCCTCTATGATCCAACTGGCGTGGAAGCCAGACGTGCGAGGAGACCTGAGGCTGCCCGTGGCCAGTTACCTCCCATGTGTCCATTTCCACAGGCCATCAGGGTGGTCTCAGCACTTTCTGGGATGAATGGACCTTTCTTCCCATCCCCATTCTGTTCCCTTGTACCTGGGCCCCACAGATCACACAAGTTCCCACACCATTGTGTTTGGCTGAACTTTAATATTAGGTTTTGTTTAGCTCCAGCTGCTATAAATATGCACCTTATGTGCAATGTCTTCCTTTTTTCACAGACATCTGTCCCCAGCAGGACTCTCCGTCAACTATCTGAATAAAGACACATTGCAATTACAGATGACTGCTTCTAGGATCATCAAGCTTCAAAATGATCTTAAGGGGCACAGGGAAGCAGGAACATCAGGAATCTGAGCTTCTAGACAAGACTCTGGGGAAGAAGGCACTGGCTTTCCAAATGCCCTTCTTTCTAAAGTAAAGACATAGTCATTGCCAACCCTTGACTTAACTGTAGCCAGAAACATGGCTACTCCTAACCCCTTAGAATCAAGGAGCTAGCGGGGCACCTGGGTAGCTCAGGTGGTTAAACGTCCAACTTCAGCTCAGGTCATGATCTCACAGTTCGTGGGTTCAAGCCCCACTTCAGGCTCTGCGCTGACAGCGTGGAGCCTGGAAGCTGCTTCAGATTCTGTGTCTCCCTCTCTCTGCCCCCTCTCCTTCTCATGCTCTGTCTCTGTCTCTCAAAAATAAATAAACATTAAAAAAGTTTTAAATAATAAAAAAATAAAGGAGCAAGATAAAATCCAAACTTTCAGGTAATTGTCCACCTACCTCCCCTGAAAATGCCAGCTCATCCTGTTAAACAAAAGTACTTGACATTCACAGAAGTTCTCTATTTAAAGATCACAAAGCCCTTTTTTAAAAAAAATTCTTTTTATGTTCATCAAAGTAATTCATATACACAGCTTCAAAACCTAAAATTTGTTTGAACAGTCCCACGCCATGTAAGGTTGCCTCCCCCCAACCGTTTAAACCTTTATGGTTCCCAGCACCCTTTAGGCGTGTGTGAGGCACCTGAGGCTCTGCACACCTTTCGTTTGGAACTGAGCAAGTGGGGAAGGAGACAGGGTGCAGGGCGGCATTTTGCTGGTCAGGTTGTGGCAAGGAGACTCGACAGCCGGGACAGTGGCATCGAGGCGGCAGCCACTGGTCATGGGAGAGGCCAGGGCTCCCTCAGTGGCTGGTTCTGTAGTCCAGTTCTGGGAACCACTGTAGCAACATGGCCTGGCGTCTTCCTCTTCAGACCTCCCCATGATTCTTGAAGCTAGAGCTATTCTTTAATAAAATGCCGTCTTCGTTTTTTTTAATGTTTTTTTTTTTTTTTTTAATTTCTAGGAGAGAGAGAGAGAGACAGCATGAGCAGGGGAGGGCCAGAGAGAGAGGGAGTCACAGACTGAAACAGGCTCCAGGCTCTGAGCTGGCAGTCAGCACAGAGCCTGACACGGGGCTCGAACCCATAAACCGTGAGATCATGACCTAAGCGAAAGTCGGACGCTTAACCGACTAAGCCACCCAGGCGCCCCTAAAATGCTGTCTTCTTAAGGAAAAAAGCTAGAGTGGATTCGGTTATCTCAACTAAGAACCCCAACAATAAAGGATTATGGGTTTACAATGAAACCCGGCAGCTCCTCCCCATTTGGGCTGGTGCTTCAGGTACATGTTAACTTTAGATCCAGTGTTTTTACAGGATCTTGAGACCTTAACACAACCACTTATTCCTATCTTCCCTTCCGCTCTCCAAATATATTTATACATTTATATGTTAATGTAAATATAATGTATACACATTAACAGTCTATTTTATATTAGCTATGTAAATGTTTACTATTTTTAAATGTTTATTTTTTTAATTTTTTACATTTATTTATTATTGAGAGACAGAAACAGAGCACAAATGGGGGAGGCACAGAGAGAGAGGGAGACTCAGAATCTAAAGCAGGCTCTGCACTGACAGTGGCAAGCCCAATACAGGGCTTGAACTCACAAACCAGGAGATCATGACCTGAGCCAAAGTCAGACGCTTAGCTGACTGAACCACCCAGGTGCCCCAATGTTTACTATTGAGTTAAGTAGCGTACTGTATGTTTTCTTTTGCATATAACTTTTGTTTTCTAATTGTTTTTAAGTTGCTTAGCGTTTTAAGGAAAAAAACAGAAAGAAAAAAGAGGGAGATCTATTGTTCTTATTTCCAACGCCCCAACAGATCCAGCAATGCCTGCCTGGGATGGGGATGTTTACACAATTTGCCCAAGATGCCACAAAGAACAGACAGCAAAGGTGCGATGAGAACACAGTTTCAGTGTTCGGAGGTGGCTTGCCACCCTCGTTGTAAGCTTATTTATAAAATACACCCAAAGACGTCATAAGGTAAGCAGTCATACACGAGACAAATTCCAGAACCAAATTTTGTTCAGACAAGATGATAGCAACTAAATTAATACCAGACTGTTTTTAAAAATTTTTTAATGCTTATTCTTTTTTGAGAGAGGGTGGGAGAAGGGCAGAGAGAGAAGGAGACAGAGGATTCACAGTGGGCCCTGTGCTCACAGCAGAAGCCTGATACAGGGCTCCAGCTCATGAGCTGTGAAATCATGACCTGAGCCGAAGCTGGAAGCTTAACCAACTAAGCCACCCAGGTGCTTCTAGTTAATGCCAAACTCTTAATGACCATTGACTTACAATGGCACTTTTTTTAAAAAATTTATTTCTAGGAGAGAGAGAGAGACAGCGTGAAAAGGGGAGGGTTAGAGAGAGAGGGAGACACAGACTCTGAAATAGGCTCCAGGCTCTGAGCTGGCAGTCAGCACAGAGCCCGACGCGGGGCTCGAACCCACGAACCGCGAGATCATGACCTAAGCAAAAGTCGGACGCTTAACCGACTAAGCCACCCAGGCGCCCCTTAACAATGGCACTTTCAACTAGTCTCAAAAATATGTAAGAATTATAAAAGTCAATGACACGGAGAATGCGGTTTTGCTGAGCCTCCATTTCTTTGATTTTCTTTTAGGCTTCAAATCTTTATTTTTATTGATTGATTGATTTTAATATTTTATTGCTTCTTACAAAATTAGCACTGGATCAAAGTCAAATAAGACATGAGCAAATGAAGTAAATAGTGTATCTTCTTAACTCCCTACCATCATCACCTCCCCCATGAAAGAGTGTGCTCCCTTTGAGATCTTCTTAAGTGGTAAGATGCATGGCAGGTGGCCACGTGGCCAGAAGGCAAGAGAGCGTGCTTGTGAAGCATTAGGGCTTGGTGTGAGAGAAACCTGAGTTCAAGGTCTTGCTCTGCCCTCAAGTAGCTGAGTGACCTTGGGCAAGCTTCTTGGTCTCAGAGCTCTGGCCATCCCATCTCCAGCATATGGGTGATTGTGAAGTCTGTCTCATAGCATCACCTGAGTGCATCTCACCGCACCATAAGCCCAGAACTTTGGGACTCCCAGAAACCCTACCCTGCTGACCACTCAGCAACCAAAATTCAGCCTACTCTTCTCATTCCAGCTCTCATGAAGGGTTAATAACTTTGGTCTATACTCAAATTAGTTTTAAGAAGACTAGTAGCAGGGCACCTCATGACTCAGTTTGTTGAACATCCAACTCTAGATTTCAGCTCAGGTCATGATCCCAGAGTTGTGAGATCCAGCCCTATGTTGGTCTCTGTGCGGAGCATGGAGCTTGCTTAAGATTCTCTCTCCAGCCCATGCTCACTCGTGTTCCCTCTGTCTCTCTCTAAAAAAATAAATAAATATAAATAAGTAAACAAAAAAAGACTAGGGGTGCCTGGGTGGCTCAGTAAGTTGAGCGTCTGACTTCGGGTCAGATTATGATCTCACGGTTCGTGAGTTCCAGCTCCACGTCAGGCTCTGTGCTGACAGCTCAGAGCCTGGAGTCTGCTTAGCAGTCTGTGTCTTCCTCTCTCTCTGCTCCTCCCTTGCTCACACCCTATCTCTCCCCCTCAAAAATAAATAAACATTAAAAAAAGTAATAAAAATGACTAGTAGCTTTGTAGAAAATAGTCCTTAAAAAGCCATATCCTATGTGTCAGTAGTGGAAGTTAAAAAAAATTAAGAAAGTGATGGTACTTAACCATGAAAATCAAAATTTTGAGTAAACTAAGGAGTAGAGTTTTAGCTATGATGTTGCCTTGGCACAAGGGTGTGCACACTCTGCTCTATAAACAGAAAAATAAACACAGACGGCAATTTGAGGAACTCTTCTCAGCAAAGGCTCTACTAGTACAAGAATTGCACATGTGAGAAATATTACTGAAAATTAGAACTCTAATTAACTTGCTGGGTGAGGATAGTCACAGAAACCATGTGAAACCAGATGGAAATATGCATAGCCAGGAATCGCAACAAACACTTCCTTAGCCAAAACTTGTATGGATTACAAAAGTCTCCAAAAATATCCTTCAAAAATCCTTTCCTCATGACTGAGGAAGTTGCCAGAGAAATAGGAAATCCTTGAGAAGTTGGACAGATGGTTGTGCAGAGGTCCAGAGGAAGTGATGACAGCTGATGTGAGTGTCAGGATGGCTGCCCGGTGCCACATAGGGAATTCTGAGCCCCAGCTCTGATGTTTTAACGCCCACCCCAAACTGGCCCCAGTGCCCTCTTCTCAGCCTTTCCTCAGCATCTCGTGTGGTGGTGTTTCCTCTCATGTTCTACCTCAAGTCCCCAGAGCCTGTTTCTGCCAGCCTTTTTCTGTGTTTATCCTTGGAAAAGAATAAGGCAAACTTGTTTGCACCAGTGTGGACAAGTCTGTCACCTGCTCTCTAACAAAACCTAAACCGTGTTCACAATTACAAAGGCCTATAGAAGTCCAGATTTTTGTGTAACCTTTTCCTGTTTTTATTTATTAGTAACCTACCAAATCCTTTTTTTAAGTTTACTTATTTATGTTGAGAGAGAGAAAGCATGCATATGCATGTGCATGTGTGAGCCTGGGAGGAGCAGAGAGAGGGGGAGAGAGAGAATCCCAATCTTCACTGACAGTGCAGAACCTGACTTAGGGCTCAATCTCACAAATTATAAGATCATATCCTGAGCCAAAATCAAGAGTTGGACGCTTAACTGACTGAGCCACCCAGGTGCCCTGCAACACACCAATTTCTGTTAAATACATGTCCATGGACAGCATTTGGCTAACAGGACACAGAGAGAGGACCATGTGCAGATGGAAGATTGCAGTGATATGTCTGTAAACCAAGGAACACCAAAGATTAGCCAGCAAACCATCAGAAGTCTGGGAAAGGCAAGGAAGTATTCCTCCCCACAGGTTTCAAAAGGAGCACAGCCCTGGTGACGCCTGGAATTTTGGCTTCCATATTCTAGAACTGTAAGACAATAAATTCTTCTATAACTGTGAGATAATAAGTCTTCTAGGACTGTGAGACAATAAATAAACTGTGAGACCGCAGTGCTAGCAAACCAACATAGATTTTGGCATTTTTGTCCTCTGAAGCATAATGTTAGACATCACTGAGACACAGGGGGGTATCTTTGCACCCATGCTGGTGACCACCAGCTGATAAGATGGCCCTGCTCAAATGGCCTCTCAATGAAAGGGAGCATAGGGACATGTCAATGCAGTAGAAGTCACAATTGTGCAGAAAGTCACTGATCGAGCACGGGTCTCTGGAGTCAGCAGGGCATCTTGGGTCATGAAGCGGCTTAGGAGTAAGTTTGATTTCTATTTTCTGAGAGGACATGGTTCTCTCCAAGAACTGTGGTCTGGATTCTACTGAGGATTCACCTACTGGACCAGGATGAAATGGTAGGAAGTGCACCCTCATAGCCATCTGGCCCAGACAGATCAAGCCCACCAGAGATGGTGTTGGGTGGAATTCAACACAGTTACACATGCCTTCAAAATTTACTCCCACCTTCAGATAACAGTCTCAATGAACGCACCTGGCTTCATGAAAGTAGGGTTTCTGGACTGACAGCATTTTTACCAAATTCATCTCTGAATTGGATCCAGGTAGATTCACCTTAAAAGGACAGGACAAAGCTGGTGAGAGCATTAGTCAAAGGTCAAAGGGCCTGGAGCTAAACCGGATTCTCAGGGCTGCCCTGAATCCGGCTGAACTATTCCTCAGAGTGGACATAGAAGACACTCATGGGGGAAATGTGAGTCTTGCTGAAGAGGGCAGGGGAAGGCAACCCAGAGGAGCTGTATGGGATGGTGATGAGGTCCAGGCAGAGTGGGAGCCTCAGAACAACATGGCCTAAGGCAGGAACCAAGAGAGCAGATATTATTCTGCAAGTGGTATGCAGGAGGTGTGACAGAGCAAGCATGCTGGTGTCTTGTCCTTTTTGGGTTCTGATCTTGTGACCCAGGGGTGGAGGGCTGGTTTAAAGAAAGAGGACCAGGACCAGGTCAGACGTAACAAGAAGTGGGTCTCTTGTCTCTGTAGACCAGGAGCTAAGGAGGATTCTCTCTGTGTCCTTCACAGGCCAGGATGCCAGATAAAATACAGAATACCCAGTTAAACTTGAGCTTTAGATCAATGCTGAATAATTTTCAGTGTAAGTATGCAAATACTGCATGGGGCACATTTATACTAAAGATGTATTCACTGTTTATCTGGAATTTTGATTGAACTGTGTCTTGTATTTTTATTTGCTAAGTCTGGTAACTCTATCCCAGGCAGCAAAGAAAACTCCTCCTGTGGCATCACACATCTCCTCAGTACTCAATAAATATCCACATTCAGGAGGAAAAATCCACAGGGCTGCAGAGAAAAGCAGGGCTATTTGAATAGGCAGAAACATGGTAAATTAAGCTCCTCTTCCTGCCTCAAACAGCTTGAAGGTCATGGTGATGACAGCCCTTTAGAAACTCAACCCAAACAGTCCTTCTTTTTTCCAGACCAATTCCTAGTAAGTTGCAGGAGGTTTCAACATCTTTTATGATTCCTAACCAAAGACACCATCTTGAACATGGCTTGCAATGCCAGGAACGTGGTTTGGGTCCAGGCCCAGTGCAGTTTTTCCCAGAGCTATTATAAGGAAGTAGTCATGAAACAAAATGAATCTCCTATGGTTGAAAACTGTAGTGCTGACCCAAAATATTTCTAATGTGTGGAACTAGCTGGCAAGCGGAGAGCCTGAGAAAACAAAAAGAGCTCTTGGCTGCTTTGAAATGCCCAGATCCACAAACTGTGGCTTTTCCTTCATGCTATTAGCCGGGTTCCAATGGGCATGGGGCCAGGTTAGGCACTTCCAGTGGGGGATGTGCTGGCAAACACAGAGTTTGGCCTTGACAGCTTCATTTGGAGGATGAGAAGGGGTGAGCAGGCAGAAAGACAAAATGGGTGGGATGAAAAGGCCATAGCCTATCCTTGTCTGGGTGTGGCCTTCAGAAGCTTTGCTGCGTGGTCCACATGCCCAAGCCTTCCATTCCCTGCAACAACCCTGTGACATCCGCATGTTTTCTCCATTTTCCAGATGGGGAAAGTGGGTTATCCGGTGGGTTAGAATTCAAGCTCAGCTGCTTCCAGTTTACACTTCATTTATTATTATTATTGTTTTTTTGTATAGATAATACATTCACATGGTTCAAAATTCAAAATGTACTTAGGAATAAAGTGAAAAGTCTGTCTCCCCAGCTCCCAGGCTCCTAGCTCCCCTCCAAGGACATGGTTGGTATTGTTCATTTCTTCCATGTCCTCTTAGAGAGATTTTATAAATATATGTCTTTGCTTTTCTTTTTTTAGACAGATGGTAGTTTACTATACACACTATTCTGACTGAAACCAAGCTCTTTCAGCCCCCATGTAGTGATCTTTCCTGCTAAAAACAAAACAAAAAGAATGATTTCCCATTAAAAAGTATACTACACTTAATAAACTAAAGATAAATGGAAAGAATAAAATATCAACTCTTGCCACACCTCCCAGAGGCCACTGCTGCTAACGGTTGTTTAGCTTACTACAGGCTTTCACATAGCTGTTGCACCACAATGCTCACCTCTTTGGACAGAATCAGGGACAGGAAGACAATGGGAAGAAGAAGAAGAGAAGAAGAAACAGGAGCACATAACTTGTCCAGAGTGTGTGAGAGCAGGAGGGGCCAGGAGAAGTCAATCTACAGAGGAAATAGACATTTATTCATCCCTTTGAGGAACGTTTTTCCTTTTTGAGTCCCAAGTACCTGCTCTGTGGGAACACAGATCCTATAATAACACAGACAGCAAGGGGAAAATAAATCAACAGACCATTTCAATGCTGTGTGATAAGGGTTAAAACAACAGGAAGCCTGGGAAGCTGAGGAAGCCATAGGATGGGGTGGGTGTCAGAGCTGGCTTCCCAGGACAAAGACACCTGAGCTGAACCTTAACCCACCACCTGTAAGGTCAAGCCAGGTGATGAGCGAAGGAGGCACTCTCATAGAGAAATGGATTGCAAAACTAGAGATTGCAACAGAAATGGCAAGAGACAGGAAGGGACAGGTGTGGAATATGAAAGGAATTTTGGCTTTATCTTGAGGGTAACATGAAGCTCTTGAAAGACTCAAGAAGTCAGGAAATTGACAAAATTGGATTTGCGCCCTGACAAAGGCCATGTCTGGCTGCTGGCTGGGAAATACATTAGAGGTGGGCATTGTGGAGGGGAGTCTGGAAACTGGAAAACTAGTTAGGGCGCTGTGGCACAAACCCAGGTGAGAGAAGATAGTGGCATGAACAAAGACTATGGTGACCCTAAGGAGGAGAGACTTGGGTGGACACTAAAGAGGTTATGAATGTAGATTTGGTGACTGATTGGGGGTAAAATGGCTTCCAGACTGAGACTTGGCCGCTTCTTGACTCAAAATTCTGCTCTGGGTCAACATTTTTCCACAAAAATGTTTAGGCTTCTGAGTTTGGCATGCAGACTCTCAATGACATCATTTCAACCTTTCTTTGTAATTCTCTCTCTGTCTTTCTCTCTGTTTTTCTGTCTCTCCCAACTTGTACTTGAGCCACAGTGGAATGCTAGTGATTCCCCAAGCATGCTCTCCTTTTGTCCAACAGGTGGGTCCTTCTCCACCCATCTTGACTTCCTGAAGCCCCTCTCATCCTTTAGACCCAGGTCAATGCCACTGCCTCCAAAAAGCCTTACCAGACCTGCCCTTCCCTTCTTCCCTCTACTCATTTGGAACTAATCTCCACCTCTAGGCTCCAGTAACACTTTGCTTCTGCTGAAGCAAACATTGTCCATCTGCTGAAACACTCACTATAGTCTACATTTCCGTTTTTGCAGAAGTATCTTCTTTGTACTACAAAGTTAAAGACTTCTTGAAGGCAGGGACTGCAATCCTCTTGGAAGCTCAAGGAATGTTTGTCTAATTGAAATGAACACTCACTGGGGAAGTTCAGATTTGTGAAATAAAGGAGAAGGGTGCCTGGGTGGCTCAGTCAGTTAAGTGTCTGACTCTTGGTTTTGGCTCAGGTCATGATCTCAGAGTTCATGAGTTTGAGCCCCATGTCAGTCTCTGCACTGACAGCGCAGAGCCTTCTTGGGATTCTGTCTCCCTTTCTCTCTCTACCCCTTCCCTACTCACATGTGTGTGCTCTCTCTGTCTCAAAAATAAATAAGCATTAAAAAAAGAGCAAAGGCATTCTAGATAAGAAGTCTAAATGGGTTCCAGGAACATTTTTGGAGTCCTAGAGAACTAGAGACCAGCTAGAGAATTTTGGAAACTTCCATGCATGTTACTTGGCAATCTCCAGAGCATCCCTGGCTGGGGCCTCTCACTCTGTGCATGGTATTCTGGGCTGTGAGAAGAGTAGAAGAGGAAAGGAGGGGAGTGATTAGGAGAGAACTTGAGAAAAAGAAGGAAAGGGCAAGAAATGGCTTCAGTTCAGTTTGAAGTAGCTGAGTAGTGGAGAGGAGGAATTAAGACCACCAAAAGAACTACCAATTCTTTACTCACCCATTTATTCACTCACTCAAGCCCTTAGTGAAGGATAGGCATCAGAGGTGACACAGACAATGCCCTTAAGAAGTTTATTGTCAACTGTGTGGAAACAGAGAAACCCACGTATCTGTAATACAAATGCCATAATAAAGGTGGAAAAGGCCATTGAGGATGTCCAGTCAAGCGCTTTTAACTCAGATGGAAGAGATCAGGGAACATAGCATTGTGGTTGAGCTTTGAAGAATGAGCAAACTTTTTTTAATGTTTATTTATTTTTGAGAGACAGAGTATTAGCAGGGGAGGGATAGAGAGAGGGAGACACAGGATCTGAAGCAGGCTCCAGGCTCTGAGCTATCAGCACAGAGCCTGACTCATGAATCGTGAGATCATGACCTGAGCCAAAGTCGGATGCTCGACCAACTGAGCCATCTGGGCATCCCAAGAATGAGCCAACTTTTGACTGGGGCAGGCTGCGAGAATAGTGTGATGAGATCAGAGTGGAGGAGACTAGTAAGGAGGCCATAGCAGAAGTCTCTGAAAGAGGTTACAGCATTAGAGCTGTAAGAGTAGACATGAGGGGACAGAGACCTTGTTCAGGAAACCTTCAGCCTTTTCTGAACCAAGACATCCAAAGGAGACTCAAGAGAGATGGTAAAAATGGGCCCCAACGGTCAGAGGAGGAAGATTTTGTAGTGTCCAATACACTGTAGGGATGTCCTGCAAGTAGCACATCATACATGTCAAGTAGGGGCAACTCAGGGGTTGGAAAATTCCACCACAGACCCCGAGTCTCTCTTCTCTCCTGGAATTTTCAGTGCAGGTGAGGTGGGTCCTCCCTCATAAACCAGCTGCCTCTGAGGCAGCCACTGTTCTGTTCCCTCTTAGACTCAGAGACAGGACAGGGCAGAGGCTGAAACACACCTGAACTCCCAGCCCTGTGAAACCTGCCCCTGAGCTTAGTCCCCAGCCACACCTCACCAAGGCCATGTTAATACCAGCCATGTTGGGGAGGTGTCATCCCACTTGCCTAATTTCTGAGGAGCCTGAGGCTCCAAGAGTTTAGGTTAGCTGCTCAAGGCCTCACAGCTTACAGGAAGTAGAAGTCGGTTTCGAACTCGGGCTAGAGTCTGATAACATAATTGATGCTCTTTCCACGTGTCCTGCACCTTCAGATCAGAAGAGGGGAGGCAAACAAGGGCAGTGGAAGTGCGTCAGTCCCACAGCCGGTCAGCTCTCAGGGCTGCCACACGTTCTGGTGACCTTGGGCAAATGATTCACCTTTTCTAAACCCCAGTTCACACACTTGTGAAAAAGGGATAATGACAACCCACTTCAAAGGGTTGTTTTTAGAATTACATTATTTTTTAAATATTTATTTATTTTTGAGAGAGAGAAAGAGAGCATGAGCAAGGGAGGGGCAGAGGTGGGGAGACTGAGGATCTGATGCAGGCCCTGTCCTGACAGCAGAGAGCCAGATGCAGAGCTCGAGCTCACGAACCACGAGATCATGACCTGAGCTGAAGTCAGATGCTCAACCAACTGAACCACCCAGGCGCCCCACATCATTTTTTAAACATGGTGTGGGGGGGAGTACAATTACCCTATCACAGATCCTGGCACATAGTAGACACTCAGATAAATTTTGCTTACTCCTCCTTGCTTTTCTGCTTCAGATATCCTCAGTGCCTTCTTTGAGAGAGTGTGGGAGAAGAAGGGTAGGGAGAATATCCACTCCCTAACACTCTGGGTAGTATGTCACAGAGGCCAGTCCCGAAGGTCAGAGAGTCCTGGAATTCTGGAGGAGAGCTCATTCACAGGTGAAGAGACGGGGACCCAGGAAAGAGCAAGGTGGTTGCTAAGTGTTGCATTGCCAGTCAAGGCAAAGCAAGACCATGCATCAATAAAACGACTGTGGTCACTGAGCCTCTGCCATGTGATGGCCCTCTGCAACTCTGGCCATGCAGGGTGGTCCCAGCGGATGAGGCACCTGACCTAAAGGAGCTCACGTGTCAGCAGGAAGACTAAACTGCAAACAAATAACTGCTGAGATGAGGAACCCTGGGAGAGAAGGGGACTCCCATCAAGAAGGTGAGTTGAAGTCTCAGAAATAGAAGGGATCCAGAGCACAGGACAGACGAGAAAAAGGAGCACCTTCTTTACCGCAAGAAAGAGGAGTAGAGGTTGTGGCATAGCTAGGACCGGAGGTTTGGGGCCTGGGACCTGAGGGTGTCTCCAGCCAATGGCTTCTCTGTGTGGGGCGTTTACTTTTCTCCATTTCAGGGTAGGCTCCTCCTGGTTACTTTGGTTGTTACTTGAGCCCATTCATCCATGTTGCTGCACTTAGCTGTAGTTCATCATTGATTGCTTTCAATGAATACAATTTTTATTGCATTTCTTACATGAATATACCACCATTTACCTATTTTGTTGTCCATGGACTTTTGGGTTCTTTCCAGTTTTGGGGTGATTTCAAATAATGCTATGTACATTCATATACATGTTTTTAATTTCTGTGAGCATATTTGGAGGGAGGGTATATATCTAAGAGTAAGATTGCTGAGTCGCAGAGTATGAGTATTTTCAGTTTTAGGGGACAGTGTCACAGTTTCCCAGAGTGATTGCTGCAATTTACTTCCACCAGTAATGCATAACATTTTCAGCCTGGAATGGTCAATTCCTATTTTAGGTCAGTTCGCCATTCTGGTGAGTATCAGCCTATCATTGTGATTTAAATTGTCATTTCCCTAATTATTAATGAGGATGAGTGTTATCTCAAATGTTTATTAACCATCTGGATTTCTGTTTCTGTGTCGTTCACTCTCTTGTAAATTTTTTTGTTATCTGTCCTCATTGATTTGCAACACTTTTTTCAATATTCTAGATTTAAGCTCCTTTGTCAGATGCAAGGATCTTCTCCCAGTCTGTGGCTAGCCTTTTGTACTCTTCTCATAGTGTCTTTTCATGAACAGAAGTTCTCAATTTTAAGGCAGACAAATATATCAATATGTTTTAATGTAAATTTTTGAGAGAGACAGACAGAGAGACAGAGTGCGAGCAGGGGAGGGGCAGAGAGAGGGAGACACATGATCCAAAACAACTCTAGGCTCTGCGCTGTCAGCACAGAGCCCAACATGGGGCTCGAACCCAGAAACGGTGAGATCATGACCTGGGCCAAAGTCGGACCCTTAACCAACTGAGCCACCCAGGCATTCCCACAAATGTATCAATATTTTAAAAGAATTTTAGTGTTCATGCAAGGTCATGAAAATATTCTTCTATATTTTATTCTAAAAGTTTCATTGGTCTTTCACATTTAGTCTACAACCTGTCTAGGATTGACTTTTATGTCTAGTATGAGGTGAGAGTTGAGTTCCATTTTTTCCTTATGGATGACCATTTGTTCTGGGATCATTTATTTAAAAGTGAATTTTTGCCCACTGATTTGCAGTGACACTTTTGTCAAAACCAATGTTTGTGTATATTCCAGGGCCTGTTTCTGGAATCTGTATTCTATTCTCCTGCTAAATACCAATACAGCCTTGACTTAGTGAATAATTTTATAATAAAAGCAAACCTTCTAATCACACTTTTCTCCAAGGTAGAGGGTTGATTATTGTTGGTCCTTTGTATTTCTACATCAATTTTAATCACCAGATTGTGAAAAAAAATCTGTTGAGATGGAATCACATTGAATCTACATATCAGTTTAAGGAGATGTAATATCTTTACATTAACTGACTTTTCCAATTCATTAGTATGGCATATCTCTCCATTTATTTATTTAACTCTTTTTAGTTTCTTATAATACTATTTTATAGTTTCTATAGAGCTCTTACATATGTTTTGTAAAACTTGTTTCTAGGTTATTTATCATTTTTATGTCTTTATAAATTATACTCAAACTTTAATTTTCAACAATTTGTGCTTCAGTTGTTGAACACTGACTTTGCATTCAGCAACTTATCAATTTTAATAATTTAGAAATCTCTTTGATTTTCTAAATACCTAATAATGTTGCCTTCAAAAATGACACTTTGGTCCTCTTTCCAGTTCTTAATACTTCTGATTTCCTTTTCTTGATTTACTGTACTGGCCAAGAAATGTCACATAGAAGTGGCGGGAACAGGTATCTTTGTCTTGTTGCCAACATCAAAGGAAAGCTTTCAACTCTTTACTATTAAGTCTTTGGTTTTCCTAAGGATTTTCCAGGTTTGGGCATGGGTTTCTTTGTTACTTACCCTGTTTGTATTTGTTCATCTTCTAAAAACTGTGGCTTGATATCTTTTGTTAGTTTTGGAAATTGTTCAGCCAACTCCCTTGAAACATTTTTTCTGCTCAATTTTTCTCCTTTATTTATGAGATTCCTATTAAGCCAACATTTAGTCCAGCATTAATAAAACCTGCTACAATAATGGAATTGTTCCAGATTTGTGCTAGAGCTATTGGGTATTTGAAATGTGGCTGGTATGATGGAGAAACTGAATTTTAAATTTTCATTCAGTTGTAATTTATTTAAATTTAAAAAGCTACATGTCACATTGAACAGTATATATTTAGAACCCTAAATATATTCACGTTCACATTGAACAGTATATATTTAGAACCCTCCAACTCTATCATAAATATCTCTTACCCACTGTATATTCCATTTTTCTTATCTGTCTTCCAGTTCCCTAATTCTCCCTTCAGTTGTGCCTAATGCACTATTTATTACACTCATCTACTTTCCTAACTTTGGATATTTTGCTTTTCAATTATAAAATTTCTTCTTGTTTCTTACTCTGGTTATTGATTTGTTTTCACTCAGCTCCAAATTTACCCTACTGGACTACTCTGTTGTCCCTTTAAGTATCTTCTTTCTCAGGCCAGTTGACACTGAAGCTTTCTTAATAGAGTGTGCTGAAGAGATAGTGCAGGAAAAGGGCTTTGCTTCCTGGTCCCAGTGTGTGAGGCCAAGTAGGCTCTGGCAGAGCACATGGTTTTTCCAGTGCAAGGATTCTGCAGTGAGTGTAGCTTCCCCAGCAGATGGCTCCAGCAGAGTGTCCAGTTCTCTCCATCCTGACAGTTTTGTAGTAGAGCATCTCTAGTGGGACACTTCCCTGGAGACAGCTTTCCCCAGCACCCTACAGGGCACATTTCTGGCAACTTTCAGAGGGTGTAATTCCAACAAGTTCCACCAATGCAGCACCACAGAGATTTCTGTATCCATTGATACAATCTGTTTTCAAATATGCAATGCTATTTTTTATAGTCTATTCCTAGTGTCCGTGGTTTGTGTTGATTCTCGTTTATGTGCCTCATCCCCTCATTATGTTTGATTTTGTGTTGGTCATTGCAATTTTACAATTAGTGATAGAAATAAGTTGTGACAAAGCATAGAAGTTACTCTCCTCCAGGCATGTTTTACTTAAGTTTCTGCCAGGGTCTTAAACATACTAACAATCCAAAATTACCTCAATATAATGTAAGTTGATATTTTCTGGACAATCCAGAGGGCTTGAGAGCAGGCTGCAGGTAATATCATGGTTATTCTAGATTTTCTTTTACTTTCAGGGTGCATCCCTTGCAGTCTTAGTGCTGAGCAGAGAGAGTTACATGAGGTCCACACCACTGGCCATCTGTTGAGTCTGGTGTGTGTCCCTTCTAGTCCCACAATGCTCTTTGGCTACCCAGCCACCTTTTCTGGGCGAGCAAATGTCTTCTAGGCAAAAGCAGTCCCAAATGCTGGAACTTAATTCTCTGTATTCTTGTCTCATCCTAGATCTTATCCCTCTAACTCTCCACTATCTTTTAGTTTGTTAATGCTTTTAGGAAGATTTTCAAAAAATATGTAGTCTAATATTTTTGCTGGCTTCAACAAGAAGATTGGGATATTAGGTAGTTCAGCTCAGACTCAATAGTAGAAGAGAATCATTATTTATTCTTTACTGAATACAAAGTCTTGATTATGTACCATGAGCCATCTGTTGGCTTATGTACCCTAAGCATCAGTTCACCCAGGAAGCGATCTTTGAAAACCCACCTTCACCTTCTATAATAAGCTGTACATTTTTAATTATCTGTTTAATCCTATTAGACTATTAGTTACTTGAGGGCAAGAAATGTTTCATATTTGTTCTTTGCATCGTTGGTATTCAAAGATGGCTTGCTCATAGGAGGTGTTCAATAACTGTTACATGAGTGAGGTAATGATTAATAACGGTTTTGTTCTGATTTCTTAAATTTTTGACATTTCCTCCAAAATGCTGATCAATAGTTCAATCTGTTCCTCAAAAACTGAATTTTAGGGGCGCCTGGGTGGCTTAGTCGGTTAAGCGTCCGACTTTCGCTTAGGTCATGATCTCGCGGTTCGTGGGTTCGGGCCCCGCGTCGGGCTCTGTGCTGACTGCCGGCTCAGAGCTTGGAGCCTGTTTCAGTCTGTGACTCCCTCTCTCTCTGACCCTCCCCTGCTCATGCTGTCTCTCTCTCTCCTAGAAATAAATAAAACATTAAAAAAAAATCTTTAAAAAAAAAACAACAAAAAACTGAATTTTAAAGAAGACTTAAGAAACTTGCTCAGGCTTGCTGTAGACTTCTGTCTTTCTTCCCCTTTCTCCTAGAGCTGATCTCTGCTTCACTGAGCGCTTTTCTCTCCAAGTGTTCATGTTTCAGCAAGTCAGGAGGCAAATGATTAGACATTAACTTGGCATCAAAGAGAAGTCAGCCTGGGATCACAAAGTGGATTTTTTAAAAACCCACAGACAGAAAATTCATTTACTTTAAAATGCTATAATTTTCTCTAAAGTATTTTGGGAAGGATAATAGGTAAATGTGTGTTGTGTGTGAGGGGGATTTGGTTAAGATGCACTTAAACGGAAGTCAGTTTCTTTAATCAGGAACGTGCTCTTCGAGAGTGGTCAGCTAAAATTTAACCAAATAGCCACAAAGCAGGGTCAGTTACTAAAAAACTTTACCATATGTTTGTATTCTCTGGATTCTTTTTCTTTACATATATACATATATATACCTTGGTCAATAGGAGAGTCTTTTTACTAGAAAAATGAATGTTATAAATAGACTTTCATTTGAAAATTAGTGGCTTTCTAAACAGTATGAGGGGGATGCCTTGCTGGCTCAGTTGGTAGAACATGTGATTCTTGATCTTGGGGTTATGAGTTCAAGCTTCATGTTGGTGTAGAGCTTATTTTAAAAAATCATAAAATCATAAAATAATAAGATGAATGTCAGAAATGGGCTGTTCCCCCACAAAGAAACCATCAAGCCTAGTTTGCTTTATAGGCAAGCCTATCTGTTTGGGGAATAGATCATTCTAATGTATAGAAACTTTTTTAGAGAATGAAGAAGAAAGATTACTCCCCAACTTATTTCATGAGTCTTTGATTAAAAAAAATAGTAGGGGGTGCCTGGGTGGCTCAGCCAGTTAAGCTTCCAACTTCGGCTCAGGTCATGATCTCATGGTTTATGGGATTGAGCTCCACATCAGGTTCTGTGCTGACAGCTTGAAGCCTGGAGCCCGCTACTCCCTGCTCCCTGTCTCTACCCCTCCCCCACTTGCACTCTGTCTCTTTCTCTCTCAAAAATAAATAAATATTTTTTAAAAATTGTAGGAAAATAGGAGGGAGGGAGCCAAAGATGCCCATGATTGCCAGGTCCATTCAACATGTCCCAGCCAGTACAATAAAGAAATTCAAGTCATAAGTACTAAAAGGGAATTAAATTATAATATTTTATGATGATAGTATTGTCTCATAGAAAACTAAAAGGAATTGACAAATTACTAGATATAAAAAGAAGAGAGTTTGGCAAGTTGATAGATATCAATATATAAACAGCAGTTCCATTTTACTCACTGGCAAAGACCAATTAGAAAATTGCACTTTTGTTTCTGTATTAATTAATATTTTGGAGACAGAAAGAGCACACGTGATCAGCGGAGAGGGGAGAGAGAGAGAGAGAGAGAGAGAAGAGAGAGAATCTTAAATAGGATTCATGCTCAGCACAGAGTCTGACATGGGGTTCCATCCCAGGACCCTGGGATCATGACCTGAGCAAAATCAAGAGTCAGATGCTCAACCAACTGAACCACTCAAGCACTCCAAAAATTGTGCTTTTAAAAAGACACCATTTAATAGTAACAAAAACCTAGAAATAAATATAATAAAATATATGCAAGCCCTATACAAGGTAAGTTGTACAACTTTATTGAAAAACTTTTAAAAAGACCCAAGTAAGGAGAATGATATTACGTTTATGGGCAGGAAAGTTTAACCTAAAAGTGTCACAATTCACATAATGATCTATAGATTTAATGCAACTGCCATCCAAATTCACAACAGAAGAGCACCTGAGTGGCTCAGTTGGTTAAGCATCTGGCTCTTGACTTCAGCTCAGGTCATGATCTCATGGTTCATAAGTTCAAGTCCCACATTAGATTCCATGCTGACAGTCAGAGCCTGCTTGGGATTCTCTCTCTTCTTCTTTCTCTGCCCTTCCCCCACTCATGCTCTCTAAATAATAAATAAATAAATAAATAATAAATAAATAACATATGAGGAGAGCAAATGTATATTTTAACATGTGTAAGCAAAGAATATCCATGACCATTCTGAGAAAGAAGAGTAGGGAGATTAGCTCTGTGAGGTATAAAGATTTATGAGAAAACTATGGTAATTAAGACAAGTATGCCATTGACACAGAGACAAAGTGACTGATGGAATGAAATAGAGAGCCCAGAAACAGATCTATACATATGAGGAACATTAATATATGACCGAAGAGGTCATGGAAAATACTCAGGAACAAGAAGAACGACTCAATAACAAACAATAGGTTATCCAAATGGAAAAAAAGGAACGTAGATCTCTACCATAAAAATAAATTGTGAATAGATAAAGAACTTGAATGTCAATAGAAAAAAATTTAACATTTAGAAGAAAGCATAGGTGACTTTTTCTAACTTCAAAGTAAAGGATAATTTTAAAATAAGACCTACTCTCCAAAATACTTGACCAGTACTCCTCACAACACAAAAAGCAAAGAAACGCTGAGAAAATATACTATACCAGAGACTAAGAAGACATGACAACTAAATGAATTGTAGTTTCCTACATAAGATCTTGGAATAGAAAAAGGGCATCAATGAGAAAACTGGTAAAATCTATATGAAGTCTGGAGCTTGGTTAACAGAAACTTCCCAGTGTTGGTTTCTCCACATTAACAAGGAATCATGATAACATAACATAACTGTAAAGAAAGTGGACACTGGGGAGGGGTATACAGGGACTCTTTACTCACCATGAGTGGCTACTGAAACTCATAAATCCCAAAAGAAAATTCCCAAAAGAAAAATTCTATTTTAAAAATAAATAAGACCCAAGAATCCCTAATGATAGAACAAAATACTGATTAACTGACATTGATAAAGAATAACTTTTCATCCAAAATACCTCAAATCACTCATTGTTAGCTGTTTATAACTTGTATATTGTAAAACACTGGGTATCTGGGGATTAATTATACTATACTTTAGACTTTAATGTGTTTGAAATATTCCATAACAAAAAATAAAATCACAACCCTCCCCCCCCAAATACAAAAAAAAACCAATGGGGCACCTGGGTGGCTCAGTTGGTTGAGTGTCTGACTTTGGCTCAGGTCATGATCTCAAGGTTCATGGGTTTGAGTCCCATGTCGGGCTCTGTGCTGACAGCTCAGAGCCTGGAGCCTACTTTGGATTCTGTATCTCCCTCTCTCTCTGCTCCTCCCCCACTTGAGCTCTCTCTCTCTCAAAAATAAAAAAAAAACATTAAAAAATTTTAAACATAATTCTTAAAAAATTTTTTAAATTAGACAATTAAAAAACATAAAAATTCCCCTAAAGAAAGTGAAAAGACAATGACAAACCAGAAGAAGGTATTTGCAGTACATATTACGACAAAAGATTACTACCAAATATATATATAAAGATCTCCTAAAAAATCAATAAGTAAGAAAACACAACCCAATAGAAAATAGGCAAAGGGTAAGAACAGGTATTTCAGAGAACAGGAAACAAGGGCGGGGGGCAGTTATGAACAAGGAACTGCCATCCTTAGTGCATGCCCACGAAAACGTTCTAAACTCTCGGGAGAAAAAATTTTCTTGTCAAAACCAATTCCCTAGCTCTGATTTCTAAAACAGGTCACTGAACTGAGAACGTTTCCTGGCCATATTAAAATATAAAAATCTGCTCGAGATGGGAAATTTGAGTGTAGCTTCCTATGCCAGCCCTCCTGGAAAGGGGGCGGCTCTGCTGGCATAGGCTCCCATGTGACACTGACCTGTGACCAAGGAGACAGACAGTCCTGAGTCTTTGTTCCTGTGGCTTCCAGGATGCTACAGCACAATGCTGGAGAACACTCTGGAACAGCATCTGCTGTTATCCCCTGCCCAGGAGCCTGTCTTCTTAACACCAGAGTTCTCAATAGAAGAATGGTCCCAGAATTACCAAACTGACTGCAGGTTCCCTCTTGTCCATGATTCGGGTCCAAGACATCTCTTGGACCACACTTAAGGAAGATGTATTCAACTGGTTGTTGAAAAGCCACCCCAAGACAATTTCCTAAAATTAAATCAAAGTGCATCCTAGACCAGACAGCTTGCATATTCCACACAGTAGGAAGGTGCCTGCATGACAATTCTGAATCATTTATGGATCTGTTGACTCAGCTCCTTCTCTATAGCTGTGTCCTGCGGTAATTCCATTTGGGCATATCAGACTCAGCCTTACCACTGGCTTTCTCTTTGTCCTTTTCAAAATCTAACTGGAAACTTCTAAGCCAACATAAGAATTCGAGTCCCAGTGCAATGATTAAGAAAAAACGTCAGATCTTCTCTTTGTATAAGTGGCTGGTTCTAGGGTTGAACTCAGAAAGCACAGATGAGCTTGAAACATCTTGTCCCAGAAAGTAAGGAACTGCTCTAAAAATGATGGTTATGTGTCAAAAAGGCACAGAGACCAGTTTGAAGGAATTCGCCCTGGCTGAATTTGGGACAATTTGAGCACCCAAATAAATGATAGTGATGAATTATGATCCTTTGAATATAATAGGAAACCACAAGTCCGTGCTGATACCAGTAAGAGAATATGTAAACATTTAGTGAGAAACGGGATTATTTATGTAGTTTCATGCTTTTTAATTTCAAAGGGAAAGGGGCGCCTGGGTGGCTCAGTCGGTTAAGCATCCGACTTCGGCTCAGGTCACCATCTCACGGTCTGTGGGTTCGAGCCCCGCGTTGGGCTCTATGCTATGCTCTCAGCTAGTTCAGAGCCTGGAGCCAGCTTCGGATTCTGTGTCTCCCTCTTTCTCTGACCCTCCCTTGCTCATGCGCTCTCTCTCTCTCTCTCTCTCTCTCAGAAATAAATAAAACATTAAAAAAAAAAAAAAAAGGAAAGGAGTCACCTTACAGTCTGGGAGGGACCACCTGCCTCTGTCAGCTCAGTCTGCTGTAACAAAACCACCATAAACCAAGTGACTTGTAAATAACAGAAATTCATTTGTCACAGTTCTGGAGGCTGGCGATCCAAGAATGGGGTGCCAATACAGTCAGGTTCTGATGAGAACTCTCTTCTGGGTTGCAGGCTAAGGGCCTGCAAATAGTGTCCTCAAATAGTGGAGAGCAGAGAGATGAAGTCTCTTGTGACTCTCAGTAAGGCACCAATCCCATTCATGAGGGCACCTCCTTCATGACCTCATTTAATCCTAATTACCTCCAAAGGCCCCACTTCCTAATACCACCACACTGGAGGTAAGGTTCAACATAAATATGGGGAGGGCACAAGCATTCAAGCTGTAACACCACGTTCATGTAGTAATCAAAGGCAACATCACCTGTTATCGGACAACTCAAAATCATGTGCCACCTGATGGAATGCCCTGAAGAAAACATGCCATCATTTGTGCAGTATTCCTGCCAAAGATGCATAGTAACCAAAGATACATCAAATACCCAGACTGAAGAACATTTAATAACTGAATAACTGGCCTGATAATGCTCAAGATCTTAAAAGTCAAGGAAAGACAGGGACATCTTGGTGGCTCAGTTGGTTAAGTGTCTGACTCTTGATTTCGGCTCAGGTCATGATCTCACAGCTTTGTGAGTTCAAACCCTGCATTGGGCTCCATGCTGACAGCATGGAGCCTGCTTGGGATTCTCTGTCTCCCTCTCTCTCTGCCCCTTTTCCACTCACATTGTCTCTGTCTCTCTCAAAATAAATAAATAGGGACACCTGGATGGCTCCATCAGTTAAGCATCCAACTTTGGCTCAGGTCATGATCTCGTGGTCCATGAGTTCGAGCCCCGCTTTGGGCTCTGTGCTGACAGCTCAGAATCTGGAGCCTGCTTCAGATTCTGTCTCTTTCTCTCTTTCTGCCCCTCCCCCACTCACACTCTGTCTCTCTCTCAAAACTAATAAACATTTAAAAACAAACAAACAAATACACTTCAATAAAAGTCAAGGAAAGAATGAGAAACTATTTCAAACTGAAAGAAACCATAAAGACATGGCAGCTAATTGCCCCAGGTGATACTGACCTGGATCTTTTTGTTATAAAGGACATAACTGGAGCAATTCTTAAATTAATTAAGCTTGTCAATTCTTAAATGGAGTTTGATGATTGGGTGGTAGTAACATGTAATGTTAATTTCCTGATTTCCAGGGGTTTATTGAAGTTGTGTAGGGAAGTGTCCTCATTCATAGGAAACACATGCTGAAATATTTAACAGGTAATGGGGCATCAAGTCAGCAACATACTTTCAAATTATTCAGAAGAAAAAGTTTTTTGTACTGTATTCAACTTCCCTGTAAATTTGAGATTGCTTTAAAGAAAAAGATGGGGGCCTGGGGGCCTCAGTTGGTTAAGCATTGGACTCTTGATCTTGGCTCAGGTCATGATCTCATGGTTTGTGAGATCAAACCCCACATCAGGCCCTGCACTGACAGCACGGAGCCTGCTTGGGATTCTTTCTCTCCCTCTCTCTCTCTGTACTCACTCATAATAAATAAATAAACTTTTTAAAAAATAAATGAACAAGAAAGAAAGGAAGAAAGAAAGATCACAATGCTCTACCACCGTGAAGTGGGAAAAGGAACAAAAAGGAAAAAAATGTCGACATATCATGCTTAGCATGTAATTTGTAATTATCACATTTTGCGTCACATTTAAGCCAAGTTGTGACATTAGCTAAGGGACTCTTTATCCTCTTCATCTTCCTGTAGTTGCCACTGGAGTAAAAGCAAAGAGGTAATGGCTTCAGATGACTGGCGATTAGAATGGAGGAAGAAATGTCCCTAACTCCAAGACCTCACCCAGAAAATGATGGGACTTACAACACAGAGTGACAAGTCCTCCCTGTGGCAAGGGTCAGGAGTCACTGGGCTTGCACTGAGGCAGCTGGGGGAGGGAGAGGGTTCCTAAGCCCTCACTGGCGGGGCTGCTGGCTCCACTGAGACTCAGCTGTCCACTAGAATGGCTCTTCCCTGCATGTCCCAGTGGCTTCTGTGCAGCCCAACAGTTCCTGATAGGAAAGAGGTGGGGAAAGAATTGCTTTCTGAGATCTGCACCATATCCTCTCTTTCATCACCTGCCTTTGCAAACAAGGGCTGGAGAGAACTGAGTGAAGCAACAGATTGACCACCTGAGAACCTGATCCTGGGCCAAGAAAGCCCCTCTGCTCATGCCCATCCCAAGTGATATGCCATCTGGGTGAAACTCATTTCTTGAAACTTCCCTTTACTCAGGGTAGGGCACTGGGTGCTTTTCAGTGCTGAGCCCTCTAGGAACCTTACCTGAGTGCACACGGTTTTCTTCTCTTGCTAAAGGGAAGAAGATGGGAGAAGAGGTGTGTTCAGACTCTTGAGTCCCTGAAAACACAGACTACACCAAAAATTGTCCTTAAGGTCAGTTTCATCCTCCTTGGAAACTGCACAAACTAGTCTGGTGTTACTGAGCCTCAGACCACAGTCCCTTTCATAAGTCAGGCCTTCTACCTTGGCATGAATCCAAAGTTTGAATCAATCACAGGCACCGAGGAAAGCTGCAACATGCATTAGGTGGAGTCTGTATCCAAAGTCTTTACCTGCAAGGAATCAAGTGTCCCAGTGGATGAAAGTTTGATGAGTAACAGAATATTTGACATAGACTCAGAGTGTATCCCCACAAATTGCTTCTTAGTTACAAAGGGAAAAATAATAACTACATTGGAGAAGTCTGGCAGACCTCACCTTAATGTGAATCTAATCATGAGAAAACATCAAACAAGCCTCAGTTGAGAGGATCAATGCCCTGCATTAAAGCCTGACTGTGACGGAATGAGCTGGCTCTAGTCCTAGTCTGGGTGAGGGAGACCTGCAACATGGGTGTCTCTGTCAAGGGTGTTAGAGATGACTTAGAGGATTTGGGCCCTGATAGGGTGATTTGGAGGAGGACTTAAGGAAGCAGAGCTTTGCTTTGGATTGGATACTGTCAAGAAGTAGGACTAAGTTATAACTGGGCATCTTAGCAACCTTCTCTATGCGGACGGCAGGCTAAAGCTGTAATTGGTGAGGTAGCAGTCACTCATGTTGACCAAAGAGGGAAGTACTTGGTGTTTGTGGTTTTGGCAATGGTCATGTTTTGTCTGTTCAGACATGATTATAGAGTGGTATTGTTTTTGTCATAATCCAGCATGGTCACAGAGTGGCCTCGGTGCTGTTGGTATTCTGTGAGCCTGTTGGTATGCAACAGAACACCAAGACCTTCTTGTGAGTGTCCAGTCAGCTCAAAACAACCCCGGGGACTGAGAGTAGCCATTCAGAGCCTGGTTATCCGGGGCTACTCTTTCTCCTTCTCAGAGACATTCCACAAAACTGCCTCCTACTTTTTAAAAGTAAAGTCATGAGAGACAAAGAATTATTGAGATATCTTTCCAGATTGAAATAGACTAAACAGAAATGATAGTACATCATCTGGGCTCTGATTCTGGGTGAGAAAAGATGGAATTTAAATATGAATTTTTTATTAATAATAGTGATATGTAAATGTTGAATTTCCTGCTTCTGATTATTGTTCCATTCTTATAAAAGAGAATACATTGAAGTATTTAGGGACAAAGGGGGATAATGTCAGCAACTTATTCTCAATCTGTTCAGGAAGGAAATGTTTACATAGAGTAAGTAATAAAGGAAATTGGGTAAAATGTAAATAATTGGTGTATCTGAGAAAGGGGCATAACGGTGTTCCTAGTACTATTCTTACAATACTTTTGCCATGTTTAAAATTATAAGAAAATGAGAATTCACCAGAAAAGGGTAAACCCTGAACAAAAGATCATATTTTTCTTTATTTTCTTCCCTCAAAAGGGAGCTAGATCACAACAAAAATATAACTCAACAGTTAGAGACCCAGAGTCTTTATTTCCCTGGAATGTGGAGGATTCAGGGTGATGGTTTCTCTACTGGGTACAGAAAAGAAAACAGAGCTGGAAACTTTGACCAAGTTTCTGTATTACTTTGCTGCTTGTCAGCTTGGTAATTCAGCCAGAAGCAGGACTTTAACCACTGTGTGGGTCCACAGAGATCACATAGAGCATGTTATTTATTTTTAATAAACACAAAAAATGAGGATTGGCATAATTAAAGTTTGTTCATTAACTGGCTTCTCACATAAAGATGTGAGAACAAAGTGAGAGATGATATTTCTGAAAGAGTTTTGAAAAGAATGCAGGACCATGAAAGTGTAAGATATTATCCATAATAGACACACATTTTTTTATTAGTTTTTGTTTTGATTTTTGTTTTTAGCTCATGTGAATTTGGTATAATTACCCTCAAGTTATTTTTTATTTTTGATTTTGTTCTTCAATAATGAAGGCATGTAAGGTTATTTTTTTTGAATAAAGTTTTGACTGTATCCTATATATTTTGGCACAAAGTATTCTACAATCTTTAATTTTAATTTTTTAATTTATTTTGGAGGATGTTTTCCTTTGTTTTTAAATATACATAGTAAGATTTATTCTTTTTCATGTATATAGTTCTATCCATTTTGAGAAATGCCATCTAACAACCATGACAATGAAGGTACAGAACAGTTCCATTATACTACTTCCTCCCCCCAGATAACTCCTTTATGTTACCACTTGTAATCAAACTCTTCATCAAGTTTTAACTCCTGGCAATCACTGATCACATAGACCACACTCTTTTTTTTTTTTTTTTTTTAAGTCACTGGTCTGTTCTCCATCCCTATAGCTTTGCCTTTTCCAGAATGTCATACAAATGGAGTCATACAGCATGTGACCTTTGAGTCTGGCTCCTTTCACTTAACATAATACATTCAAGGTTCATCCATATTGCTGTTTGTATCAATAGTTCATTTGTTTGTATCGCTAAGTAGTATTCCATTGCATGGATGTACCAGTTTGTTTATCTGCTCAGTGGTTGTTTCCAGGTTTTGGCAATTATTAATAAAGCAGCTAGGGGTGCCCCTGGGTGGCTCAGTCGGTTAAGCATCCAACTTCAGCTCAGAGCCTAGAGCTGCTTCAGTTTCTGTCCCTGTCTCACTCTGCCCCTCCCCCACTCATGCTGTGTCTCTCTTTCTCAAGAATAAATAAACATTAAAAAAAAATTTTAAAGCAGCTAGAAATATTCCCATAGAGGTTTCTTTGTGAACATTGGTTTTAATTTCACTTAGGTGGGTCATATGTTAAATACGTGTTCAACTTTATAAGAAACTGCCACAAAGTTTTCCATAGTGTTGGTGCTACTTTATGTTCCCACCATCAATGTATGAAAGTTCCAGTAGCTATGCATCCTCACCAGGACTTAGTATTATTTTATTACTGTGATGGAAAGTGTTTCTTAATTTCCAAGTTTTTTCTGATGACTTTAGTCATCTTTGTATTATCTATTTTTATTATCTACTATGTATCTATGTATCTATGATTAGATAACATAACTAAGAAAATTTCCACTAAAAAATCTTTTTTATTTGAATATAGTTGACAAACAATGTTACATTAGTTTCAGATACACAACATAGTGATTTGAGATGGTTATACATTATGCCCTGCTTGCTACAAGAGTAGCTACCATCTGTCACCATACGATGTTCTTAAAAGTTCTATATATTTAGTTAAGATTTTCTGTTATTGATCTTTCTCATATGTATTTAACTTTTTATTGAGATATACTTCCTATAATATAAAATTATTGACATCTATTTCTCATACTATAAAGTATATAATTAATGGTTTTTAATATATTTACAATGTTGTGCAACTATCACTTCTACCTATGAAGATTTTTTATTTCTCAAAAAAAAAAAAAGAAATCTCCAGGGGCACCTTGGTGGCTCAGTCGGTTGAGCATCTAACTTCAGCTCAGGTCATGATCTCAAGGTTCATGGGTTTGAGCCCCGCGTTGGGCTCTGTGCTGACAGCTAGCTCAGAGCCTGGAGCCTGTTTTCGATTCTGTGTCTCCCTCTCTCTCTGACCCTCCCCTGCTCACACTGTCTCTCTCTCTCTCAGAAATAAATAAAACATTAAAAAAATTAAAAAAAAAGAAATCTCCAAAACCATTAGCAATAACCCCATTCTTCCTTTGCCTGGTCCATGATAAACTAGTCATCTTTCTCTATGGATATGTCTATTTTGGACATTTCACATAAACAGAATCATAATGTGGTTTTTTTGCGACTGTCTTCTTTCACTTAGCATAATGTTTTCAAGGTTTATCCATGTGGTAGCACATGTTAGAATTTCATTCCTTTGTGTGACTGAAAAATATTCTATTGTATGGATATACTACCTTTCATTTATCCATTCTTCAGTTAATGGATATTTGAATTGTTGCCTCTTTTTTAGGGTATTAATTCATAATACTCCTGCTATGAACATTTTTGTGCAAGTTCTTCTATGATTATAAGTTTTCAGTTCTCTTGGATATATACCCAGGAGGGAATTGCTGGATCACATGGTAATTCCATCTTTAAATTATTTAGAAACTGATAAATTTTCCAGAGCAGCTGCACCATTTTACATTTCCACGAGCAAAGGGCTCCCATCTCTCCACATCTTCCCTAACACTTGTTATTATAGCCATCCTAGTGGGTAGAGGTAATATCTCATCTCCCTGATTTGTATTTACCTACTGACTAATAATATTGAGCATCTTTTTCATGTATTTATTGGCCATCTGTACATTGTCTTTAGAGAAATGTCTGTTCAAATATTGTGCCCTTTTTAAAACTGGCCTTCCTATTCTTTTATTTCTTCGTCGTCTTCTTCTTCTTCTTCTTCTTCTTCTTCTTCTTCTTCTTCTTCTTCTCCTTTTTGGTCTTCTTCTTATTGAGTTATAAGGGTTCTTTATATATTTTTGATAGTAGACCCTTATCAGATATATGATTCACAAATATTTTCCTCTAATACTGTAATGTAACTCTATACTTTCTTTAAGTTTTTAATGTTAATTCTAGTATTGTTAACATAGTGTTATATTAATTACAGGTGTACAATATAGTGTTTCAACAAGTCTATACATTACTCAGTGCTCATCATGTTAAATGTACACTCTAATCCTAAACATCTATTTCACCCATCCTCCACCCACTTCCCTTCTGGTAACCATTAGTTTGTTCTTTATAGTTAAGGGTCTATTTCTTGTTTTGTCTGTCTCTGTTTTTTTTCCTTTGCTCATTTGTTTTTTCTTATATTCCACATATGAGTGATGGTATATGGTAGTTGTCTTACTCTGACTTATTTTGCCTAGCATTACACTTGCTAGCTCCAATCATGTTGTTGTAAATGGCAAGATTTCATTCTTTTTCATGGCTGAATAATATTCTATTGTATATATATCACTTCTTTTTTATATACCACCTGTTCTTTATCCATTGATGGACACTTGGGCTGCTTCCATAATTTGGCTTCTGTAAATAATGCTGCAATAAGCATGGCACACATGTATCCCTTTGAATTAGTGTTTTTATATTTTTTGGGTAAAGATCCAGTAGTACAATTACTGGATCATATGATAGTTCTATTTTTAACTTCTTGAGGAACTTTAAAACTGTTATCCACAGGGTCTGCTCCAGTTTGCATTCCCACCAACTGTGCACAAATGTTCCTTTTTCTCCACATCCTCACCAAAGCTTGTCATTTCGTGTGTGTGTGTGTGTGTGTGTGTGCGCATGTGCATATGTCTGTGCATGTGTGTGTGTGTTTAGCCATCCTGACAGGTGTGAGGTGATATCTCATTGTGGTTTTGATTTGCATTTCTGTGATGATGAGTGATATTGAACATCTTTTCATGTGTCTGCTAGCCATCTGGATGTCTTCTTTAGAGAAAAGTCTGTTCATGTCTTCTCATTTTTTAATTGTATAATTTGTTTTTAGGGTGTTAAGTTGTACAATTTCTTTATATATTTTGGATACTAACCCTTTATTGACTATATCATTTGCAAATATCATCTCCCATTCAGTAGGTTACTTTTCAGTTTTGTTGATTGTTTCCTTTGCTGTTCTTCAGCTTTGTGGAAGCTTTTTATTTCAATGTAGTCCCAATAGTTTATTTTTGCTTTTATTTCCCTTGCCCCAGGAAGCGTATCTAGAAAAACATTGTTACCGCTGATGTCAGAGAAATTATTTCCTATGCCAATTTCTAGGATTTTTATGGCTTCAGGCCCTACATTTAGGTCTTTAATCCATTTTGAGTTTATTTTTTTATATAATGAAAGGAGGTGTGGTCCAGTTTCATTCTTGCTATCCAGTTTTCCCTACACCAATTGTTGAAGAGACTTTTCCCCATTGTATATTGCTTCCTCCTTTGTCAAAGATTAATTGACCATATAATTGTGAGCTTATTGCTGGATTTTCTATTCTGTTCTCTTGGTCTATGTGTCTATTATTATGCCAGTACCATAAAAATAGATTACTAAGGTTTTGAATACTACAGTTTTGTAATATAACTTGAAGTTGGGAGCTGTAATACCTCCAATTTTTTTTCAAGATTGTTTTGGCTATTTGGGGTCTTTTGTGGTTCCATACAAATTTTAGGATTGTTTGTTCCAGTTCTATGAAAAATGTTATTGGTATTTTGATAGGGATTGCGTTCAATCTGTAGATTGCTTTGTGACGTATAAACATTTTTAAAACATTTGTTCTTCCAATCCATGAGCATGGAATGTCTTTCCATTTCTTGGTGTTGTCTCCAATTTCTCATCAATGTTTCATAGTTTTCGGAGTACAGGTATTTCACCTCTTTAAGTTTATTCTTAGATTTTTTTTTTTTTTGGTGAAATCATAAATGGGATTGTATTCTTATTTTCACTTTCTGGTGTTTCATTATTAGTGTATAGAAATGCAACATATTTCTCTACATTGATTTTGTATCCTGTGACTTTACTGAATTCATTGATTAGTTCTCGTAGTTTTTGGTGGAGTCTCTAGGGTTTTCCATATATAGTATTATGTCATCTACAAATAGAATTTTACTTCTTCCTTACCAATTTGGATGCCCTTTATTTCTTTTGTTGTCTGACTGCTGTGGCTGGAACTTCCAGTACTATGATGAATAATAGTGGTGGGAATGGAGATCCTTGTCTTGTTCCTAACCCTAGGGGAAAAGCTGTCAGTTTTTCCCCACTGAGTATGATGTTGACTGTGGGCTTTTCATCTAAGGCCTTTGTTGTATTGAGGTGTGTTCCCTCTAACCCACTTGGTTGAGGATTTTTATCATGAGTTGATGTTGTACCTTGTCAAATGCTTTTTCTGTCTCAGTTGAAATAATCATATGGTTCTTATTTTCTCTTGCTAATAAGATGTATCACACTAAATGTATGAATACTGAACCACCTTGCGTCCTGGAAATAAATTCCACTTGATTGTGGTGAACAATTTCTTTTTAATGTATTGTTGGATATGGTGTGTTAGCATTTTGTTGAGGATTGTGGCATCCCTGTTCATCACAGATATTGGCCTGTAGTTCTCTTTTTTTGTGATGTCTTTTCTGGTTTTGGTATCAGAGTGATACTGGCCTTATAGAAAAGTTTGGAATTTTTCTTTCTCTTATATTTTTTGGAATACATTGTAAAGAATAGATATTAACTTTTCTTTAAAATGTTTGGTAGAGGGGTGCTTGAATGGTTCAGTCAGTTGAGCGTTTGACTCTTGATTTTGGCTCAGGTCATGATCTCATGGTTCATAAATGGAGTCCCACATCAGGTATTGTCTCTCCTTCTTTCTCTGCCCTTCCCCCACTCAAGCTTTCTCTCTCTTAAAATAAATAAACATTAAAAAAAATAAATGTTTGGTAGAATTCACCTGTGAAGCTGCCTGGTCTTGGACTTTTGTGTTTTGGGAGTTTATTGATTACTGATTCAATTTCTTTACTGGCTATAGGTCTGCTCAAATTTTCGATTTCTTCCTCCTTCAGTTTTTATAGGTTATGTGTTTCTAGGAGTTCATCCATTTCTTATACCTAGAAAGAAATGTCCAATTTGTTAGCATATAATTTTTCGTAATATTCTCTTACAATTATCTTATTTCTGTGGTGGTGATGGTTATTGTCTTTCATTAGTGATTTTGTTTATTTGGCTTCTCTCCCTCCCTCCCTCCCCTTTTCTTTCTTCCTTCCTTCTTTCTTCCTTTCCTTTCCTTTCCTTTCCTTTCCTTTCCTTTCCTTTCCTTTCCTTTCCTTTCCTTCCCTTCCCTTCCCTTTCCTTCCCTTCCCTTCCCTTCCCTTCCCTTCCCTTCCCTTCCCTTCCCTTTCCTTTCTCTTTACCTTCCTTCCTTCCTTTTTCTTTCTCTTTCTTTCCTTCCTTCCTCCCTCCCTCCTTTCTTTCTTTCTCCCTTCCTTCCTTCCTTCCTTCCTTCCTTCCTTCCTTCCTTCCTTCCTTTCTTTCTTTCTTTCTTTCTTTCTTTCTTTCTTTCTTTCTTTCTTTCTTTCTTTCTTTCTTTCTTTCTTTCTTTCTTTCTTTCTTTCCTCTCTCTTTCTTTTCTTCCTTCTCCAGCTAGAAGTTCATCTTTCCAAAGAACCAGCTCCTGGTTTCATTGATCTCTTCTATTGCTTTCTTTTGTTTTTGTTTTTAGTTCCTATATCATTTATTTATGCTCTAATCTTTATTATTTCATTCCTTCTGCTAGTTTGGGGTTTTGTGTGTGGATCTTTTCCTAGCTCCTTTAGGTGTAAGGTTAGGTTGTTTATTTGAGATTTTCTTGCTTCTTGAGATAAGGCTGTATTGCCTTAAGCTTCCCTCTTAGAACCACTTTTGCTTCATCCCTAAGATCTTGGATTACTGTGTTTTTATTTTCATTTGCCTCCATGCAGTCTCTTTCTTTTTTGATTTCTTGATTGACCCATTCTTTAGTATCATGTTCTTTAATGTCCATGTATTTGTTTTCTTTCCAGATTTTTTCTTCTGGTTGATTTCTAATTTCATAACATAGTGGTCAGAAAAGATGAATCTGTTGAGGCTTGTTTCGTGGCCTAATATGTGAGCTATCAGCAGAATGTTCCATGTACTTTGAAAAGGATGTGTAATCTGCTGCTTTAGGTTAGAATGTATTAATATATCTGTTAAATCCATCTGGTCCAGTATGTCATTCATAGTCACTGTTTCCTTGTTGATTTTCTGTTTGGGTCATCTGTCCACTGGTGTAAGCAGGGTTTTACTGTCCCCCACTCTTATTGTATTACTATCAATTAGTTCCTTTATGTTTGTTATTAACTGTTTTATGTATTAGGGTGTTTTCATGTTGGGTGTATAAATATTTATAATTGTATATTGTTTTGTTGGGACTGTCCCCTTTATTATTATGTAAGTGCTTCTTTGTCTCTTGCTGTAGTCTTTGTTTTAAAGTCTATTTTATCCAATATAAGTATTGCTACTCTGGTTTTCTTTTGACATTCATTTGTGTGATAAGTATTTCTCCGTCCTCTCACTTTCAATCTGCAGGTGTCTTTAGGTATGAAATGAGTCTCTTGACAGGAAACTATCAAAACCCTAGAGGAGAAAACAGGCAACAACCTCTTTGACATCAGCCAAAACAATTTCTTACTCGACACATCCCCAAAGGCAAGAGAACTATGAGCAAAAATGAACTATTGGGACCTCATCAAGATAAAAAGCTTCTGCACAATCAACAATACTAAAAGGCAACTGATGGATTAAGAAAAGATATTTGCAAACGGCATATCAGATAAATGGTTAGTATCTAAAATATATAAAGAACTCACCAAACTCCATACCTGAAAAACAATCCAGTGAAGAAATGGGCAGAAGACACGAATAGACACTTTTCCAAAGAAGACATCCAGATGGCCAACTGACACGAGAAATGATGCTCAGTGTCACTCATCATCAGGGAAATACAAATCAAAGCCGTACTGAGATACGTCAGAGTGGTCAGAGTGGCTAAAATGAAGAAATCAGGGGACTATAGATCCTGGTGAGGATGTGGAGAAACAGGAACCCTCTTGCACTCTTGGTGGGAATGCAAACTGGTGCAGCCCCTCTGGAAAACAGGGTGGAGGTCCCTCAAAAATTAAAAATAGAACTATGACCCAGCAATAGCACTGCTAGGAATTTACCCAAGGGATATAGGAGTGCTGATGCATGTACCCCAATGTTTATAGCAGAACTTTCAAAAATAGCCAAATTATGGAAAGAGCCTAAATGTCCATCAATTGACGAATGGATAAAGAAGATGTGGTTTACATATACAATAGAATGCTACTTGGTAATGAGAAAGAATGAATTCTGGCCATTTGCAGCAACATGGATGGAACTGGAGGGTATTATTTTAAGTGAAATAAGTCAGAGAAAGACAGATTGCATATGTTTTCACTTATATGTGGATCTTGAGAAACTTAACAGAAGACCATGGGGGAAGGAAAGGGAGAAAAAAGTTACAAACAGAGAGGGAGGGAGGAAAACCATAAGAGACTCTTAAAAACAGAGAACAAACAGGGTTGATGGGCAGGAGTGGGGGAGAGGGAAAAATGGGTGATGGGCATTGAGGAGGGCACTTGTCGAGATGAGCACTGGATGTTTTATGGAAGCCAATCTGACTAAATTATATTAAATAAATAAATAAATGAAAGAAATGAAAAAAAATGAGTCTCTCATAGGCAACATATAGATAGGTCTCCTTTTTTTTTTTTTTTTAATCCATTCTGTCACCTTGTCTTTTGATTGGAGTGTTTAGTCCATTTACATTCAAAGTAATTACTGCTATGTATTCATTATTACTTGCTTTGTAGTTGTTTTTGTAGTTTTTCTCTGATCCTTTATTTTCTTGCTCTCTTTCATAGTTTGCTGGCTTTCTTTAGTGATATACTTGAATTCCTTTCTTTTCATTCTTTGCGTATCTATTACTGGTTTTTGATTTGTGGTTACCATTTGGTTTGTATATAACATCTGTATACAGCAGTCTACATTAAGTTACTGGTCATATAAGTTTGAACCCATTCTTTACTCCACCCCCACTCCCCAACGTTTTAGGTGTATGGTGTCATATTTTACATCTTTTATTTCATGAATTCCTTGACTTTTTTACAGAAATATTTATTTTTATGTCTTTTGTGGTTTTTCCCCTTTTCATACTCTCATTTATGATCTTTTCTTTCCACCCAGTGAGTCCCCTTTAATATTTCTTGTAAGGCCATGAATTCCTTTAGTTTTTGTTTAGGATACTCTTTTATCTTTTCTGAATGATAGCCTTGTTGGATAGAGTATTTTTGGCTGCAGATTTTTCCCTTTCAGCACTTTGAATATATCATGCCATTCTCTATGGACTGCAAGTTCCTGCTAAAAAAAAATTGCTGATAGCCTTATGGGGTTTCTCTGTTCTCTTTTCTATCGCTGTTTTAATTTTTTTCCTTTATCACTAATTTTTCCATTTTAATTAATATATGTTTTGGTGGGATCTCCTTGGTTTGATTTTTGGGGGGGATCTCTGTGCCTCCTGGACCTGGATATCTGTTTCTTTCCCCAGATTAGGGAGGTTTTCAGCTATTATTTCTTCAAATAAATTTTCTGCTCCCTTAAAAATGCACTATCGGGATCTCATCAAGATAAAAGCTTCTGCACAGCAAAGGAAACAATAAATAACACTAATAGGCAACTGATAGAATGGGAAAAGATAGTTGCAAATGACATATCAGAGAAAGGGCTAGTATCCAAAATCTATAAGGAACTCACCAAACTCCACACCCAAAAAACAAATAATCCAGTGAAGAAATGGGCAGAAGACATGAACAGACACTTCTCCAAAGAGGACATCCAGATGGCCAACAGACACATGAAACGCTGCTCAGCATCCCTCCTCATCAGGGAAATACAAATCAAAACCACACTGAGATACCACCTCACGCCAGTCAGAGTGGCTAAAATGAACAAATCAGAGAACTCTAGATGCTGGCGAGGATGTGGAGAAACGGGCACCCTCCCACACTGTTGGTGGGAATGTAAGCTGGTGCAGCCCCTCTGGAAAACAGTGTGGAGGTTCCTCAAAAAATTAACAGTAGAACTCCCGTATGACCCAGCAGTAGCACTGCTAGGAATTTACCAAGGGATACAGGAGTGCTGATGCCTAGGGGCACATGGACCCCAATGTTCATAGCAGCACTCTCAACAATAGCCAAAACATGGGAAGTGCCTAAGTGTCCATCAACTGATGAATGGATCCAGAAGATGTGATTTATCTATACAATGGAATACTACATGGCAATGAGAAAGAATGAAATCTGGCCATGTGTAGCAACATGGATGGAACTTGAGGGTGTTATGCTGAGTGAAATAAGTCAGGCAGAGAAGGGCAGATACCATATATTTGGATGTATAGGTGGATTAGGAGGAATTTAACAGAGGACCATGGGGGAGAAGTGGAAAAATAGTTGGGGAGAGGGAGGGAGGCAAACCATGAGAGACCCTTGAATGCTGAGAACAAACTGAGGGCTAATGGGGGTGGGGGAGATGGGAAGGGGGGTGATGGGCATGGAGGAGGACATTTGTTGGGGTGAGCACTGGGTGTTATATGGAAACCAACTTGACAATAAACTATTTGTAAAAAATAAATAAAAATAAAATTAAAAAAAAAAAAATAAAAGCCAAAAAAAAAATTGTTTCTGTTTCAAGATCCTTATTTAGCATTTCTGTGATCCATTCCTAGTCACTCTATCACCTTTCTATATATTGCAACACACACAAACACACACACACACACACACCAGTTGCCATGATAACATGACAAAATACTGCCACTCTAGTTGGAGGGACAAAATTTCATGTCCCCAGATAGTAAAAACTCATCCTAATAATTGAATGTCTACATTTCTTACAAAGAATACCCCTATTTGCCAGAACTCAAACCACCAGGAAGATAAAGATCTCTAGGAGAGCACTGTGGGAAACATTTGTATCCCCAATCCTTGCTTCCTCCCAGTGTCCCTGACTTTTCCTGACAGTCTCCTGGGCTACTCCTCTCACTTCCAGAACCATTCAGATTGCCTCCTTCCAAACGGATCTCAAGATTTGTGACCTTACTCCCCCAAGGCAGGCACAACGGTGACTTGCTGGGTTCATCTGGTGGAGAAGCAGAGGCATTCTAAAATGTGGGAGCCCTTCCAGAAAACCAGTTTGCACAATAAACAGGAACTTTGACTTCTTAAATGCAGAGGAGTCTCTAATAGAGAAATTTTAGACACTGAGGTAAGGTGTTTTTGGTCAGAGATTTTTCCAGGCCCCTCAGTTCACAGTGGCATGGAAACCTGTAACCCTGCTTCAGACTAGAAAAGCAGTTTTGGCTCTTCAAGCAATTTCAGCCTGGTGTCAAGAAAAGATGCCCTTAGTCCTCTTCTGAGGAAGAAAAACAAAACCTAAAACAATAAAACATGTAGCATTACCTGTCTCTCTATGTAAGCAACTCCTTTAGAGATTCTGGATGTTCCTTTCATTTGGCTCACAAAGGTAAGACCTAGACCGTTTATACTCTCACCTGGAGAACTGGAGGTGTCTCCTTGGGTATTTCTGCTGCACACGAAAGACAAAGCTATTTCATTTAAGGAAGGGATTTCATTAAGGAGGGGATTTTTCAGTGTGAAGGGTTTAACTATTTGATTGTTAAGGCCAACCTAACTCTATGCATGAATCCTAGGAACTACCATCTCCAGGTCCTCAGTATATACACTCAACTGTCTGTCCTCCTTGTTTGGAATCAGAGTATATCAGAAACAATTTTCCTTGGTAATCTTGTTAGAATGTGTCAAGCCAGCTTGATTATCACCCCAGTATCTCACAGTCTTTTCAAACTGGGGCGTCTTGGCCTCTTTTGCAGGTAGAGCCCCATTCCAGCCTCCAGACCAAATCCCTGCAGTAGAAGAGGTGTACACACCAGACTGTAGTTCAGGCTTGTCTAGTGTCCATTTCTGATGAATGAACTTCTTCCTATTTCTTAGACCTTTACGCTCCACTTGGGTTAACTGAGGTTTTGCCTTCCTTCTTGTACTTGGACCTCTGTTATGAAAATGCTGGGCCTTGGCTTGCACATTCCAGAGGCGGGCCCTCATACCTGCTAACTCCTTTGCTGATGCAGCTTCTGCTTGTCCATACGACTGTCCCTTGCCTTGTCATGCTGAGATGCTATCTGCAGCCTACTTCTTAATACATAAACCTGCTACTCTGCTGGACTACCGTCATTGTCCCCAGTGCAACCCATCTGCCAGATTCCAAATATGCTCTGAACATAGAGCCAACAAGTTGGATGTGAAAGAGGCGAGTAAAGAAAACTCCAGGGTTTGGCCTCAGAAGGAGTTGCCAGCAACGGAGAGGGGCAAGCTATAAGTAGAACACGTATGGGGTTGCTGGAGGAAGATTAGAAGTGCAGCTTTGGATATGATAAGATAGAGATGTTCATTATCCATCCAGCTATGGGGATGGAGTTGGTCATTGGACATACACCTCTGGAATGTGGTAGAGAGGCCTGCACTGGAGTCTAATACTTTGGATGTCATTGGTATGTAGAGAGCATTTAAGCCATTGCCCTGGGTGAGATCACTAAAAGGTTGATGTGGATAGAAAAAGTCTAAAAACTGAACCAAGAGACACTCCTATATTAGAGATTAAGGAGAGGAGGAAGAATCAACAAAGAAGGATGCTTCCTGGAAAACTGGTTGCCTTTTATCAGCAAAGAATTAGTAAACATAACCATAGATGCATGCTACAATCTAACCAGAGCTTTTCCTCTTTGTGAGTTTCTTTACAATGTGTGCTTCACTTTACATGCAAATAGGATGCTACATACTCAGCTTGGCCAAGGCCTTTTTGTGTATTTTTGTTTCTTTTTGTGTAGTTCTGGTCACGGACTTGGGTTTGCTCCAAGTTTTCCTCACTTTCTCCTGGCACATATGGGATCAGTAGTATGCATTTTCATGAAGATGCAGCAGAGACAGAAGTGAATACTTGTTCAGACAGCAGTGTAGTTTATAGGCTCACATCAGATAGAATACAAGGTTTAAGAACAACCTTCTCTCCAAATGCTAACCAAACACACCTGTGGGTGAGCATTTGGCTTTTTATGTATATATTCTTTATCTGGTAAATGGTGATTCTTTGGGAACTATATTCTCTATGTCTTTTTATGGAAAAATTGGAAAATTTTGTGTTTAGTTGGCTTTTATATGAAAGTATAATCTAGTTAAAATGTAAACTACTTAAAATATTAAAAGCCCAGAAAGAAAAATTTAACTAATCCGTTTAAAAAATATATAAAGGGAACTGTATGAATTTTCTTGGGCAGCCATAACCGAGAACCATAAACTTGGTGGCTTAAAACAACAAAATATATTCCCTCACAATTCTGGAGGCTAGAAGTCCAACACCAAGTGTTGGTGCTCGCTCCTCCTTGCCTCTTCCCTGTTTTGGTGGTTCCCGGCCATCCCTGTTGTTCTTGGCTTCTTGCTGCACTATTCCAACCTCTGTCTTCACATGGCCTTCTCTCCTGTGTGCATCCAAATTTCCATTTTCTTAGGACACCAGTCATTGTATTAGGACCCACATGAACCCAGTATGACCTCACCTTAACTTAATTACAGCTGCAGAGACCCTATTGCCAAATAAGGTCACAGTCACAGATTCTGGGTGGATATGAATTGGAGGGGGGGTCACTTTCCAAGTCATCAGAGTAAGAGTGAACTTATTCCATATGTAACTAAATACAAGTTATTAGATCATCCTCATTAAAAGAAACATACATGCCCATGGCAAAACAGAAAAGCTAACAAGGTAAACACAGAAGAGGACTTACCCTAATTCTAAGTATCACACCTCAGTGTATGACTCTAGTGTATTTTTAGAAACAACAGCGCTCTACTACTGTGTTCCATTGGGTCCCATGAGATTCTTTAGTTGGCCACTCGGTTGCCCTTTTCTGAATCATCCATGCTAGGTTTGACAGTCTACTAGGACAGAAATGAATCAGGGAGCTGTCTGGTTCTTCCCTTCTTTTCTCTCTGCTTCAGAGAATCCCAGATCAGTTCTCTCCAGCATTTTCACTTGGTCTCAGAGCTTTGGATCTAATCAGACTGGATTTACATTACTCGGCCAGCAGTGAGCCCGCCTGACTTTTCCAGAGCCAGGCTTGACCTCCTAAGTGGGCAATCTCTTAAGGAATGCAAACTGGGTCCCTCCATTCGGACCTGGGTCAATGCCAGTGAAAGCATAGAAAAGAAAGCACAAAAGTTGGGGTGTTGGGCTAAGGACACCTCTTCCTTACTCTGAGTGCCACTCTTCCTTATTTTGTGGAACACTGGACAAGGCAGTTCGAAGCCAGGGCAAGCACATAACTTACAAGCGGAGACTGACTTCTTATACCACAGATTTCCAATTTACCACGTGGCTCAAGATCTTCACCTTGGCTGTCAAAATTTAGAAATAATTATTTTAAAATGTGCAATCTAAACAAGGCATCTCAGATGTTTACCTCATAGCACAGCATTGATTTGAATTTCGTCACTTCAACATGTTTGGTGTTCAACTAAAACAGCTTGTTTTTTTTCTATTCAGCGTTCAGCTTTTCCTTTAATGTCAGAGTACTTCTGCTGCATCAGTGGCCTCTTTGGGCCAAATGTTAGGTCCAATGTACGCTAAATCAGTTAACTCCTACTAAAAGTAAATCATTGCTGACTATGTCTGTACGTTCTTCCCTAGGAGACAAGCTAATAGGTAAAAAAATACACCCACTTTAAGAAGTTGGTACTCCCGGCAGATGACTGAGCACTGTGCTAGGGGTAGTCTCACGAGCTAATTGATACCTAACCCAGGCTGTTTATAAAGGTCCTAGAAAGTTCTTCCAAGGAAAATATCAATTTGGCCAATCCCTTAACTTTACTGCTCCCAGGGCTGCTAACTTCAACACAAGCTATAATTCTTCAACTACTGTAACTATAAATAGTAAGCTAGTAACAATGAAGAAGAAAACCATGATAAACAAAGAATGGAAAAGTCCTTCATGTTCTTTTCCACAAGTTGGTTCCCAAAGGTTCCTTCTTTTTTTGCTGAAGCTTGTTTGTTGAGCTTGTCAGAATGCAACACAGATAGATCTGTCCCTCAAGGGCAGTGTGTAACCAGTAGCTGACAAAGATTTGTGAATATAAGAAATAATCATATGGCAGATTAACTTTTGGCTCAATTTCTCTACTTCAATGTGTACTTGCCTCAAAATGGGATAACAAAGACCACCCACTGAAGTACAGAAAGACCAATCCTAGAACGTGTATAAACGACTATTCTCATGCTTTTCCATTCTTATTTTTGTGATTCAAAATGTATGTAATACATTCATGTGGTAATTGTTTCTCTCTGATCACATTTAGCCTGGACATTGTTAATTCATGGCAAAAGAGTCAAGGAAATGAGAATGGATCAAAAAGCCTCTAGGGAATGGTTTCTAAGATTCAGGAGAGGAGCACCTACGCAGCAGTTTCAGACCTATGTAGCCAAAGGCCTGTTACATTCGGTTATCTCAAAAGCACATCAGCGGCAAGGTATTATAACCAAGCTTATTATGTTCCTCCTCCAGCCTCTTCCTCTTCCAAAGTTCTCCTAACTCACTGAATCGATGTCCCACATTTGATTCATCCCTTTCCTCCCTCATTCACCCTATCCCAACCCATCATTAAGATGTGTCCATTCTACTTTATCACTCTGGAGATGGCCACTGTCACCACCATAACTGTTCACCTCACCACAGTCTCCTACGTATCCACACTATTTGCCATCAGCTCTATAGGGTCTGTTCTTCACACTAATGCAGGTTACCCATTTTCCACTGAAATTTGCAAACAGGATTTTGGAATAGTTCGCAAACACCAAAGAAAAAATTGAAATATCTACACTATAAAGCATAATGAAATGAGTATTCATACACCTACCACCTAAGAATACATATATATATATATATACACACACACACACACACAATTTTTTTTTTTTTGCAAATGTAACTCTCCTGTGTAAAATCCACATCATTCATTCATAGAGATGTTTTTGGTTCTTAGGCTGTGGCTGCTGCTTCACTTCAGGACTTTTGCTGTTAATGGTTAGAATATGCTCTCCCACTCTCATTTTCTGCCCTTCTAACCTCTTATGCAACCCTCCTCAAAGTACCCAGCGCTTTCCTTCACAAGCATGCACACCTGAAATGGCGTATTTATGACTGATTGTTACAAGTCTAAAAAGCTCCATGTTGGCACAGACTGTATCTTTCTTGCTTATCTTGCAGCAATTGTATCCACATAATACCCTGGCACCAATAAATGTTACATGACAAAAGGTGAATTCGCTGAGCTATGGATGGAGAGCTGGGGAAGGAAAATTCCTTAGAATTTCCTGTACTGTATAGCCACTACACATGAAAATGACTTCTCCCCATGAGTAAATCCTACCTTTAATAAATTGTAGCCCTTGAGGTTGTATGTCTCACATAAGGATTGCCTAAATTAACTGCTTCAGCTTTAGATATGCTTCATGAACTTCAACCAGTAGCCCTCTCCATATTTTTCTACTCATTTAGCTACAGTCTATGTACAACTGCCCTTAGGACTAGTATTTTAAGAGTTCACATCTTTACTCTGACCTTGCTCAACTAAGAATGTGTACTAGGAACCAAAGATTAAGAGCTCCATAAATTATCCATCGCTACTCAAAACTCAAAAAATTTTAACTGAACCTGAATAGGTTTGCATTAAGTATATGTATATTAGGGATATATGTACACTGGAAATAAATGTCCTATAGCTGGACATGTGAATATAAAATATTAAATTCACAAGTACCTTTTGCCATGAATCAATTATGAGCACAGTTGTTTAACCATGTATATTTACATCTTAAATAAGTATTTTAAGAAACTGAAATATGATATTCTCACAAATCACCTAGAAACAAAATTTTATTCTGAAAAGTCGGGAAAAACTATTCTTTATGTATAAAATGAAGTTACTTCTTACAGGCTATTTTATATATATATATGTATGGAGAGAGAGAGAGACTGTATTTATTACATCCACAATTTTGACTAGGATTTAAATTCAGGTTCTGCAGTCCCTGGCAATGACTCCTGGAAAAGTCTTCATTTGGTTTCCTCTTCTATGAGAGAGGAACATTGCTTGGTTAACAGGATTATCTGAAGGTCAAACAAAATAACATACGAGGAAGCACCAGTCACAGTCTGTACTCAATAAAGGTTAAAAAAATTAACAGAAACTTTATAGCATTGTAGCATATACAGGTTATAAAATCCTATAAAGGTAGTAAGTTATAAAGGAAAGCACAAACCCCAGAGTATCTCTTTGTTTATATTAAAGCAAACTGTCATAAAATCTTGGACTAAACCCCTAAAATAAAACTACAAGCAGCAATTAAAATAATCTGGTTTTAAAGAGAACGACAGAACGTGAACAAAAGCAGCATGCTGTCTGGCTGGAAAATGTATCACTGACTCACACATGTTAACTATCTCAGTAGTAATAATAATATTTTAAGAGCTTCTGAAAGTTTTGCTCATATTATTTTTGTTTTGCAAGATAAAGCACAGAGAATCTACTTCCTCTTCCCCTTTTGTAGCTTTGACCTTCTCTGCCTACAAGCACTAGGTACCGTACACAGGGCCTGTCAGGTGAGGGCTCTGGGCAGTGTGCTAGGCTTGTCAGCAGGAATGATTTCAAGCGCCTGACCTAACTTGACAAGACTGCAGCCTTCCCTTTATTCTCCTCAGCAGACGGTGTGTGCTAGAATTCATTCTAAACGCTGCTCCCTCTTGGATGGTGACTTGGTTAAGTGTATCTGGCCTCTTCCTCCTCATGTGCGAGTGTATCTTTAATGTTTTCCTTTCTGGTAAAATGAGAAAAAGATGTGAAGAAAACTCTTGGCAGTCATTTCTGTTGACCTCAGCACAAGTATTTTGTCCATTTTTCAATATAATATATTTTCTTGACAATTTAGATACCAAGACTTAATTTAACATTTATAAATATTTAAGAAAAACGGAATCAATTTGGAAACTTTATCAACAAGTTATCAAAACAAAGGTTTGTTTTTGACAGTGAGTGTACAATATTATTTGGTTTGCCATTACTTCCTCTCTAGGAAGAAAGGTAAAATGAGAAATACAGTTTGTTAAGTAAGTTATTATAATAAGCTCAGTAGATATTTTTAACCCTTAAAGAGACATGAGTCAGAAAAAGTGCAATCGAACAAACCAACTGTAGAAGCCATTTTTGCAACAAGACCACATATTAGATGATATTAAGTAACTATTGTTTGTTAGGTGTAATAATGTCATTAAGGTTGTGTTTTTGTTGTTTTTAAAAAAGATCTTATCTGTCAGAGATACAAACTGAAGTACTGTAAGTAAAATGATTCACATGGGACAGGCTGTAAAATATTCCAGCTTAGAAAACCTTAGGTATGTGTGTTGTAGTGGCGGTGGGATAGATAGACCCGAGTAGTCTAATACTGCTGTTAATATATATAATAAACAAAATAGTGGAATTTCATGTCTCTATATAAGTGGCATCTGGTATAATGCACCATACAGACAAGAAAAAGGTATTTAGGTTACACATTGGTAAGCACACCTGTGACTTATGAGTGTGACTCTAGTATCAAAATGTATAGGGGTGTAAGGGTAACACACAGGTAAGAGAATGGAAGGAATACACTGGTATCACAGGATCTCCTATAACTCAGAGAAAGGGAGAAGGGGAGGTAAGAGAGCTGGGTTATTTGTGTTAGAATTAATGTATTATGAAAACAGAAGACAACTTTTGAATGAGAAACGCTTTCTATCCAGATTTGAGGCCATCACATAATCTCCTCATCCTTTATTTCTGCGGTGTAAGCATATCACCAGAAACTCTTGATAGAATTAAACCCTCCACATTCAAAATGCTCATATCCAATGTAGTTCCAATCCATAAAAATAAAACATTCTTTATGTTGAATGCATTTTTATGCATTCAAGAACAATAATCTAGACATTTTTCATGTAGGACTTAAGTAGGAGTAAAAGTGAATTAAACCATTCAGATCAAAATGCAACTAAAGCTTCATTAGCTGCTTTGATGACTCATGAACATTTATATTTATATTATGTGTGATGCTCCATCCACATAAAAAAGGCATTCTATTTCTTTATTTTTTTTATTTGACAAGCAGCAATATCATGTTTGTCATTTTAATGTAGATACAATTATTAGGTTATCTGTCATATTACAATATTTAAGTTTTTTATTTTATGTCCTTTAAGATACATTAAAAAAAAAAAAACACATCAACTGCAAACGTGAAGGGGAGAAAAAGCATGGTACCCAACCAAATTTCCACATTTCAGCAATACTTCACTCATTCTTTTAATAAAGTTTTAAGAAATGTCATAATGACATGAGCTTGAAATATCTCTAGGCATTTTCTCTGACGCTCATGACGTGGCACTGGTGATGTTGTAAACAGCAGAAAAACAGGGGCTGCCAAATGACCAAATTATGGAGGCACAGGCCTGCTTTTTCCCACAGGAACACACCAAATGGTGATGGCAATGATCTTCTCACACCCACACTAGAGGAGAGCGACATCACGCTACGTAACTGTATTCATCTGCTGACGCTTGGCTGCGTTCGATGTACTGTTTGTCTATCAGAACTTCAATACACTTCTTAATCATGCTGATACTAGGATTAAACCTAGCTCTTGACTGGCTAATCACCTGTGTGAGAGAGACATTGATGTGTCAAACTACTGCTAATCAGTCAGTTATAAATCATTACTTGTAACTCATCAGCTATGACGTGCCTCCAATATTGAGGAGGCATGTCTGTTGCCATCCAACAGACCTAACCCATATGGGAAAAGTATGCTTAAAGTAATTATGAAATTATATTAATTAAACTGAATAAAATCATCCTAAATGCATAGATATGATACATCAAGCACGTGAATGCCATGAATAGTATTAAATTGTTTTAACTAAGAGGGCATTACACAAGGAGAGAAGGAACAATTTAGATCAATTTTGATGACAAAGTGTAATTTTTATGCAAAATAAGGAAAAAGCCTAATGTTTATGTTGTGAAGGAATCAAAATGCAGAAAATAGATGCGGCAAAATCCAGTAATTTTCACACGTAACAAGATTAAATTACACATTAATCTACCCAAATACACATACATATGCTCCAGCTTCCTTCCACTTCACCCTCACTGAAGTTTCAATACTGTATCTCTTTCTCAGAGCATGCTAATGGAATTTTATATATTTTGCTTGCATATGAGTTCAATCATGTATTTCTTCCCTAGTAGATGGCCAGGAACCACATCTTGTGTTGCTCTGCACTGCTCCCTAACGATGAGCATAGCACTCTATCACAGGGTAAACACTCCTATATTTATAGAATGAATGAATACTCGATACAGTCAATTTCCTTCAATTGGTGAACTTAGCTCTCTAAATCTAAGCCAAATGAAGTTTGAACATAATACTGAAATTCAAAGTGAGTACTGTTCTCATTAAGTAATGAGGCATTTCTTTATGCTATTTGGGAATCATATTATTTCTGTATCATCTCTACGAAGAAACATTCCTAATCCATACGTTGATAATACCCTTTACCCCAAAAAGCCTTGAGGACTTCCCTGCCTTTTACCTCTTGAATAAGGGCATTATGCCGAAGTACTTTTCGTGCTTTCATGATACGAACTATAGCAGCTTGGAGATACATTTTCCGGTCCTCATCTACAGCACTTCTAGTCTGCTCCATTTCCTGTTTCACAGCAAACGAGACACTAGTCAACGAACCTTTCGTAATTCATTTTATCAGTGAGTTTAAATAAGTTTCTAATCAATACTGAGCATCCAATTATACAGTTAACACATGCCCATTATCACGTAACGGTTAACCAAAGGAATATCTACAGTGAGTTACTTATAACTTCTTGGGTTAAAGTTAGAAGGTTATTAAAAAAATTAATACTGTAAAATGTATTTAATGTGAATAAGCAGTAAGTAGAATTTAAATGATTTTCAAATTTTCAATAATTTTCAAATTTCTGTCCTGTCGGGGAAGACATATTATATACCACATATACGCTTTTAGATGCTTTAGTAACTGTGCATACTGCATCAGGCCTCAAGGAGAAGAGCTGTGAAAAGTTCTATTTGGCTCAAGCAGGATGGGCCACAAAGGGCCTATCTCCATGCAGCTCAAGGAAACACAGTAGAGTGAGGCATCATAGCAGGCAATGCCACATTAATAGAGCTTTCATAACAGTTTTTAAAAGCGAAATAAGTCAGGCAGAGAAGGACAAATACCATATGTTTGCACGTATAGGAGGATTAGGAGGAACTTGACGGAGGACCAAGGGGGAGAAGAAGGGCGGAAATGGTGGGGGAAAGGGAGAGAGGCAAACCATGAGAGACTCTTGAATGCTGACAAAAACTGAGGACTGATGGATGTGGGGGGGAGGGGGGGATGGGCATGGAGGAGGGCACTTTGGGGATGAGCACTGAGTGTTATGTAGAAACTAATTTGACAATAAACTATTTGTAAAAAAAAAAAAGACAAAATACAATCCACATATTATAAATTATTATTCTATAATCTAGAGAAAAATGGGATCTCAAATATTTTTACATCCAAATTTAGTCATAATTGACATCTGTCTCCTGTGGGGGAATAAGTTTTTGGAGAGCGCCTGATATCATATCTAACTTTACATCCTGCCCCATGCCCAAGGATAGGGTGGCACAGAAGAGGCAATCAAGTAATTTAAGTGACATTAACAGGCTATCCCAGAACAAAGCAATAATCATTATGGAGTTAAAAGAATCAACAGCAGATGCTCCCCTCTGAGCAACTGGCTCATCTGGTAGTCTGAACCCCACCCACTCCAGACCTACCAGATCACAATTTGAGTATCAGCAAGATCATCTACCCATGAAATTTTTTTATAATCTCTACACCCAATGTGAGGCTCAAATTCGCATGCTCTTCTGACTGAGTCAGCCGGGTACCCCACGCATGTGGAATTTTGAGAAACATTTTCAACAACTTCTCTTTGAAACAAATATGTTATAGTTTTTCCTTATTTTACAAATGAAAATATGAGAGATTATATTACTAGTCAAGGTAGGAATTTTTGTCAAGAATGCAAAGCAACACTCCACATTTTGTCTAAAAGCAAATGTGATAATACTCTACATTTTCCCTTAGATACTCATTATATTACTATTTTAATAAGCTGTGATACTGGCAGTAGGTCTGTAAGGTTAGTGAATGCAAAGAATAAACCAGAAAAAAATGCATCACATTATTACTTTTGATGTGCAAAATTTTGCATTCTCTCAGTTACACTTGTGAAGTCCAATGCTTAAATATTTCCAAGACAAATGACATTAAAAAGCACTTACCTGTGGAGTGTCTTTCTGCATTGATGTAGTAATTTTAAATTTTGTTCTTTTACTGCTAAAGTTCATATTTAATGAAAATGAAGATTCTGCATCAATGTCTTCCTACAATTTAAGATAATTCATTTACATTTATCAAAATTAAAATCATTAAATAAAAGTTGCTACAAATAATACGCCTTAAAAATGAAATAACCAATCAAAGAAAACTAAACTCTCATCATTTTACATTAGAAAGATTATTTTAAAGAAAAGTAACTGTGTTATGTCAAACAAAGAAAGCAAAAAACAATTCTTTTCTAATTTTACATTTGAATTTTAATTGGTTTAGATTTAGAAATAAGCTATTTTATGGCCCAACTATTATGCATATTACCATTGGCTAAGGAGTCAAAGCTCACTGGCTTAAACAGAATTTAACATTTTAATTTTTATGAACTACTTGGCTCAAAATTTCTGTCACCCCATTTTGAAAAAGTGAGCAACCAATGGTCTTTTAGAGTGCTGAAGTAACAATACACAGATGATAAATAACTGGGCTACAGAAACAAGTGGTTCCCCATGGCACACGTGCCCCTGGCGTGGTTCTGATGAGTTTACCCTTGAATTCATGTTTTATTCACTCTTCCAGAAACAAGTGGCCTTTTCTCAAATGAAAGTTGTCAAGCCAATTTTCACAATCACAACTTCTCTACCAGGCTTAAGATAAGCTACTAATATCATACAGTGAGTCTCCAACAGCAGGATCAAAGAGCACTTGGCAAATGAACCATCCTCAACAATAACCTAGGAAGCTCTGCTAAGGAAAATTTAATGTGCAAACAAGCAATCTATATGTATTTTGTACATTCCTGGGCAGCAAAAATAACACAGTTTAGAAAACTATACAACTTCTTAAACACTTAATTTAGCTTATAAATTTATACTTAAATTTTAAGTCTAAATTCATGCTTAAATTGTAAATAATTGCCTTAATTAAAATCTTAAGAATTTAATATTTTATTAAGATTCTAAAGTCAGAAAAATTAATCATTTCTCAGTATTAAGAAAAGCTTTATTTGAATTTCAGAATACATGGTATTTAAAGCTGCTCAATCATAGGCTACAAAATATCATCAGATTAAATGAACTGACAAAGGAAACTGTAGGCTATTAACTTCACCAAAACAAAAATGAAATGTAATTTATGAGAATTTTTTCTTATAGGCACAATTTGAAATATGAGATTTAACTCACATCTGTGGCTTTTTAAAAAACTATTTAAATAACCAGGATATACTGTAACAACAAAAACTAGTTATTAGGGAAAAAAAGCTATAAAGAAAAGAAGTAGATTACTGGCTTGCCCTTCTTGTGACAGATTAATTACAAATATATGGTGGTTATTAGTTAAGTCCTGGAATGAAGGAACAGGAGAGGGAGAGCATTTGGGATGGTTACTCAAGCTAAATATGCACACAAATAAATATCAATAGGTAGTCATTTCCTATTACAGAATTCGTAATTAAATATCTATTAAACACATGGAAAAAAAAAACCCAGAAAGATTTATGATATGTTACTGTTTTTAACCTCAATTAACCGGAATCCACCCAGTGGCAATTCTTTCACAATGTTCAGTAAACTGTCACAGTATAGTACAAATAAAATCAAACTGTAAAGGGCACACAGTCACCAACTTCTCTGTGACTGCATAAGCTCACAGCTGTTAGGAGCCTGCAGCAATGTAGCTGGTTCCTGACTCAAGTGCTTTCCAAAGTGCAAAGGGCATTGCCAATTATAACCTTACTTGAAAAACTGCAAACATCTCATGAAAAAGCTGTAATGTTTACAATGCTTAAATTCCCCATACCTTTTCTGAATCATGGTTAATCATCTTCACATCAAGTAATGATTTGATTGTTTTTGTCAGTTCCTTTTCATTCATCTGAGTGCTGTCTTGAAGCTCTTTATAGCTGACAGTTTCACTGTTGTTAAAGGCAAGAAGAACTGCCATTTGGTATGTTGTAACCATAGCTACATATGGTTTGCCCAAATAGTTCATTTTAACTTCACCTACAATTAAAACAAAATTGTAACAATAAACTGATCAAAGAAACATTTCAAAATTACTTGAGTATTAATTGTTTATTTCAGCTACTTTCTCCTGAAAGAATGAGCCAATGACTTATTAAATTGTTATAAAGCCATTCTTGCTAGCAATGCAATCATTTTGTTTGTTGGGGAGTGGGGTGGGGAGGGAGGGCTGTTAGTTTTGAATATGCAGTATAAATCACAATTAAACTAAAATACCTCTACCAGTAGGTAACAATTTCTTTACAAGTTAATAGGAAAGCTAAGACTTAGGCATGAAGAAAACAGTAAGAGGAGATCAGGGTAGGAGGAGAAAGAGACAAAGGGAGAGAATGACAACTTGCTACCAATAACTTCCTCACGTGCTGTCTATCTGGCAAGGTTCAAGGACGCAGGGAGATCTACAAGCACACAGGAGATGCTTCTCCTGTGGCCCTAACCTGTAGTTTCTGCCAAAATTTAACAATGCTATTTTGTCTCATAAGCAAACATTTTTTTTCCCCAGTAACTTTCTAGGGGCAAACAAGTAGGAGGAGAGACAAAAAGATAGATTTTGATGAAACAGTTGACAGAATAAACAAGTTCTAGATACCACACTACCCTGGAAAGCTATAAAGGATACAGTGGGTTTCGGCTCACTGCAGTTCTGCAACATCCCAGGGAGGCAGTACACTGAAAAGCTTATAATAAACTGTATGACAAACATGTATGCACTCTATACACGTCAAAAGTTAATGCAAGTTTATTTCCTTTAGGAAATAAAACATAAAGCTGTGTAAGTTTAGTGACTGTATTTCTGTCTGTCTCTCACATATACACCCTGAATTATTCGACTATTAATGGATTATAAACTAAACCATTACAAGATCTGGTTTAAAAAAGTTCTACATTATACTCAGGGAGGCTGTATTTCACATGAACTTACCCCAGAGGCTACATTCTCCCTGTGAGTGGTAATTAGGAACTCTTATCAAGATTTTGTGCTTATTTATTATGTAATTTAAAAATTTAAAGGATATCAAGTAAATTCTGCCACTTATGATCATGCAGATGCCAATTCTAATTTTTATTATGCCTCAACCTATTTCAGAACAACTGTTATTCAGATAATTATTTAGAAACACCTAAAGATAAAAAATTGCCTTATCTCTGAATTTTCATGAAAGGGGGGCTTAATAGAATTTAAGTAAAAAGTTAACATTAGGAGTGTCCTACCAACAATTAGTACCAAGAATACTTTAAGGACTCTCATCTTAACATTTAAGTTTGGAAAATGTAGTGAGAGGCAAGAGATCACATAAACTGTATATCATTTGTGTAATGACTGCTTTAATCATATGTCAGCAACCAGTATGAAGTAATGCATCAAGCACATGGATGATGAAGTGGGACCTCAGGCAACACTTTGCGGATGCTATAACATGCTGCCATGGGTCTGGACACAGAATGTGTCCCCTGCCACGCCAAGCAGTCTTTCATCATCACCAGAACCCAAGGAGCATTAGGAGACAATGCAAGTAAAGGGTCAATGTAAATAAATGGTCAACAAAGCATTTATTATTAAGGTCATTCTGCAACACTAAAAAAGCGGCAAACAAGTTTTGTAATACTTTTATTCCCTGCTATCTTTTAATTGTTAGCATTAGGGCACATGGGCCTCTTGACACCTTTTCAGCACCACTCTCTCATTAGCTCACAGCTGCAAAAACTGGGAAAAGGATAGAGGGAATACATGGGGCAGGGTAGGAAACCCCAAATTTGGACGATTCATTAAATTACTGCCATATAAACAGAAATGGAAAATGACAAAAGAGGTCATTTAACCTGCAGAACAGGTTGGCAAACTTGATGAAACTCCAAATTAGAAGAAAACATTCTGATACACACATACTTTGAAAAAATAAGCCAACCACAATTCAAGACGTATTTACAACTACAGGAAGTAATGAGTGGGCAGAACTCTCTTAATAGTTTCATCCAAGTTACTCTCCCATTACCTGTCGGCTCCTTAGTCTCTAAGGGAAAGCTTTCCTTTACAGAAGAATGTCAGCTACTAAATGCTGAATGAGTGATAGAGTATCGCCAATTTGCAATCAATAATGAAATAACTGATTCAAGCCATGATCATCCGTGGGTGCCAAAATCATTAGATAGAGCTGTTCCTGAAAAAGGGTATTCATATGGGACCTAGGTATCTCCCCTCAGATCACCTGTTAATTGAAAAGGGAAAAGAGTATCTTTACAATGAAGATATCTGGTGGTCACCACCTTAACCAGGTGGCCAACTTTAGAGTCTCTAATAGTGGGACAACCTGATATTACATGACTTCAGGTGCATTATGAAATATATAGAACTGTCTACGAAGTATTCTTGCTGACAATATAATTTGAATAGAATCAAACTTTTGAACCTAATTTCAGGAATATTAATGTACAGAAAGTACAGGGAATAGAACACAAATCAAATGCATCACAAGTAAATAATGTGACAAATCTAAAACACTGGTCTTTTCAAGAAAGTATGTCAAGAGGGAGGTTAAGGTAAGAGGTGGCAGGGAAAGGAAGTGGCAATCAGTGACCTCTGATTACAATAAAACAGGCATTAAAGTCACTTTGAGGACAACCAGGGAAATCTAAATATGGACTGGACATTAGATAATATTGAAACCCCTCACAATTTTAACTGTTAAAGTACTTGAAATCAATAATGAAAGAGAATTTAGCCAAGGACAGACAGAATCCTTACCTTTTAAGGTACATGCAATATGGTGGGACTTCAATTTTGGGAATTTGCCAGATTACATTTTGGCAAATAATCAACACTTACATGATTTACTGTTCATTGACTACTAATGTAATCTAATTATATACATTATTTATGTATTACCTGCATAGCTATGTATTAACCAACAAAGTATTATTTCCCTTGAATTTATTTCTCAACTTCTCTCTCAGCAGCCAACTTGAGATTCCTACAAAATCTTGATGTGCCATAAATAAAACTTATTTATATCCACACAGCGTAAGTTTCCAGGTTCTGTATTTGTCATTTCTTCATCCAGTTATTCTCTCAGAATAATTCTATCCAGTGTCCTACTCATAAATCCAATGGAATTTTTATCTTTCTCTCATTCAGTATCTGTCCCATCTGATAGCATAGATTGCTTACTTCTTTAAAATTCTTACCTCTGTTGGTAATATGCTCTCAACATTCTTCTTTGCCTATTTTGGCTAAGTCCTATTCATCCTTGAAAACCAAGTTTAGATGTTATTTACTCAGAAGCTTCTCTTCACCAGGAGCTACTTGCTACCACCACTCTATGGAATACTAAAACCCTGGGCTCACCTATTACAACGTTCAAAACATTTACCATAATAATTTACTTGTCTGTCCTCCCATTAGATGTGAGCTTTTTGAGGGCTGAGGCTATGTATTTTATCTGTACTTGGCATACAGAAGTACTTGGAACAAAGATGTTCTCAGAGTTATAAATGAATTTTACAAAGAGAAAGATGAGGGAATAGGTTCAGAGAAGTTAAATAATTTGCTCAAGGTTACAGACTTAATAGGCTAATAACTCGACATCTCCTGATTCTAAATTCCTCCAAATATCACTTTACACCCTATCTCCAATCATTTGTAAAGACTCTTGGATTACAATACAAATAGTACCTGGAAATGTGTAAATGGATTACAGAAGAATAATTGTGATTATATGTAAAAGTATGAGTGACAGGGGTTCTCAAGAAACAGAACTCTGAGTCTAGAATGAGAGCCAATATTTTAAAGGAGCCCTGGAGCCTTACGACAAATGTAGGAATTCCAAAACAAGCATCTTAAAGACGGATGGTGTTTGAGAACTTTTTGTTAGTGAGTAAATGAATAAACGAGAACCAAAATAAAATTTTACTGAGTGGTTTCACTGATAGATCAGTTATTTTCAGTGCTTTCAGTGATTCAAAACAAGAAATGAATTTACAAGGTTAACGTATCTTTTCCAAAGGAATAAATTCTTTGACTCTAATTAAGACAATATACACAACACTGAAACAAGACAAAAACAAACAAATGAGCTCCAAAACTCTGGTTATCCTGGACCAGCTTGGGAACTCTGCACAGTTCAAAAACAGAAAAAGAATGTTGTTTTCTTTCCTATCGTGGTGTCATCAGTAACAGTTTTCAAGCCAAATTCCAACAGCAAAGACTATATACGTAGTTTTTTCTTTATTTCTATATACAATTAAATTGCCGAACACCAAAAAAGTGTGTCCCTCATTAAAATACCTTAGAAGGTTGATTACTGCTGAGGTAACGAGAAAAACAAAGAGAGTTTAAACTCCCCAGACAGACATTCAAGGGAAGTAAAAATAAATTAAATTCAAGTACATTTAGATAAATTAGTTCTTTTAGTTATCTAAAACACTGGTTGAGTCATTTTTTCTCTTAAAACCAATTCTATTTACTAAATGATAATAGAAGAAATTCATAACACATGTAAAATTAAAGGTCAAGTAAAAACTGACCACTTATTAAAAATACCATTTCTGGGCACCTGGGTGCCTCAGTCAGTTAAGCATCTGACTTTGGCTCAGGTCATGATTTCATGGTTTGTGAGTCTAGCCCCATGTGGGGCTCTGTGCTGACAGCTCAGAGCATGGAGCCTCCTTTGGATACTGTGTCTCCCTCTGCCCCTACCCCACTCACACTGAGCCTCTCTCTCTCAAAAATAAATAAACATTAAAAATTTTTTTAAAAATTCATTATTTCATAAACTGCTGAAAAAATTTAAATGCCCAACTTGTTCAATAAAGATAAATTTGTCTAAGTATGTATTATTGTGTACTAATTATGTACTAATATGTATTACTAACATTGAGCCATCATATTCCAAAAATAAATGAGTCAAATAAATAGTAAGAGAAATTTTTTTTACGTGAGTGAATAGAATTTCCTAATAAAGGTTATGGCACCTGATAGATCAAATTTTCTTATCCCATTCCTAACAGATAAACTCTTACCAGAGATGCCTTTAGCAAAGTAGAGAAAACTGTGAGCGTTTACTTTGGCTAACCTCTTTAGGCAACTCAGAGCAACTGCACACAGTCTATAATCATTCACTGTCAAATTAGTGGACCCCACTATTCCAGAAAGAAGCAAAGGACCAGATTATGATTAAACTTTTCTAAAATTAGAAACTATTGGAAATTAATTGGGACACTCTGGAAAAAGTATTTACTTCTGCAGTTCACTATAGCAGCACAAAGAAAAATCAAATGGTTAATCTCCTTATAATGCTATCATGGTTAATGAAATTTCTGAGGACATCTGACATATTTAGAGAAAACAGTGTTTTTAAGAGTATCTGATCTGTCAAGTCTTGGTTTCTAAACAGAATTTCTAATGTCTATATAAAGTGTTTTGTTATAGAAATGTAGGAAACTAGGGGCGCCTGGGTGGCTCACTCGGTTAAGCGTCTGACTTTGGCTCAGGTCATGATCTTGTGGTCTGTGGGTTCGAGTCCCGCATCGGACTCTGTGCTGACAGCTCAGAGTCTGGAGCCTGCTTCAGATCCTGTGTCTCCCTCTCTCTCTGCCCCTTCCCTGCTCATGCTCTGTCTCTCAAAAATAAATAAACATTAAAAAAAAAAAAAGTAGGAAACCATTATAAAATTCAGACATTTTCTTAATAAGCAGTAATAATATAAGCAACAATTTTATAATTATACTATTAAAAAGTGCTGCACTTGAACTGCATTATTAGTTGCTTTAATGATAACCAGCAAGGCAGATAGAGGAAAAGAGGTTAAAAACCATCATTAGGGGGAAAAAACACTATCATTAGGCTGTAAGAAATCTCTTTCTAAATTATTAACATAATTGTATCAGGTAAATTTCACTACACTAAATATAATTAAATGCATTTTACCTGTACAAAGATAATGTAACCATGTAAGTTTCCTTCCACTGAAATGCTGGCTGTAAAATAATTCAAACTGTAAAAAAGAAAGAAAATCAAGTTAATTTCAGGTACTATTAACATAACTACCTCATTATTACTACATTTAAAAAGTAAAAAAATAAAAGTATATGTTAGAAAAGACATTATAACCCATCTGGTATACTTACTTATTCAATAGATGAGAAAACATATCCATGGCAAGTCCCTGACCAAGATCTTACAATTATTAGTCCAGCTCTTTTCACTTACAACTTGTCCAGGATTCTCTCCACTAAACCACAGCCCTGTACATTTAACTATTTGTATAAATTCAGAAATGACATAGTCAGTGATTCAGTCATCAGTTTGGAATGATAGCAATTTGGACTTTCCAAATTACTGACCAAAAACATCATCATATATTTCCAGTATGAAAATGGAAATCATACCTTCATTTCTAATCTCCTATTTGCCAGCATATATACCCCTGCTGAAGTGACAGGTTGATTAGTATTTCTGTGGTTACCTATGAGGTGACATCTACAATTTAACTTCATATCCAGTCAAAACTAATACAGACAAAGCTTCAAGGTGCTCGTCTTTGTATCTTCTTTTGTTGATATCATTGTAAAAAATTTAACATTATTGTTGCTTTGAAAATTAAAAACCATCTTCCTTGAATTGAAAGTGTAATTGTAGGACATCAATCCAAAAAATATCTTTTAAAGAGCCAGTACATAATTTATAGTGAGAAAATGATACTGAAATGTAAACAAAACAAAACAAACCCTCAATTTCATTATAACACTAAAAAAATAAATGCATCATGTCACAATTCAGAATTGTGGACACACTTTCAGCATGATGTGCCACATGTAATATTTACACCTAAAACTTTTATTTGTATATCAAATTCAATCTTTCTTACTCCCAAAACAAAGTTTCAATAAAGCAATCAGCAATGTTTGAGCTGCCAGCTGCGCTATTTTCACTCCTTACAGCACAAGTTTATAGCTGTCAGCCAAGAGGATCAGTGACTTCTTTCAGCAGCTTATTCCAAGTTTGCCTAGTCCTGGAAGCTAAAACTTGTTGCGCTCACTTTCACTCCAATGGCATGATAAACAGGAAATGACTGGCACCTAAAATACTTAAGTTTTTCTGCCTGATTCTAATCCAGACAAAGAGAAAAGTCAAAATGATTTCATCAAAGTGGGCTTTGACAAATTAATAATCTCCAGGGATGTCAATAAATTCAATTACTATTATATAACTCATAATTTTACGATGAATAATTTACAAGAATGTGTGGACAAATGCAAACTAAAACATGAAATCAAGAAAACCAAACTTTAAAACGCTCTTTATAAATTATTTAAGTGCAAAAGTAGCTTCAAGATGTATATTCCAAGCTCCGAAGGCACATGTTTTGCCTCTTTATACTCCTAGCAACTAGATCTATCAGTAAAGTTTTATTGACAAAGATATAGATATGCCAACAGAAAATATTCCTTTACCATAAGTTTAAAGTCTGATTATAAAGATTTTCATTTCTATAACTTGTTAAGAACAAAAAGTTTCAGTTCCAAATGGAAACATTAAAAATTCATCTGGCATTCATAGAGAAAAGCTATAAAACTTTGCTTAATTATATCATTAAACAATTATGTTACCATAGTTTATTAGTAAAAAATGTATCTTTCCTAAACTCATTTTAAAATAAATAATAGACTAGGACAACATCTTTTAAATACCATTTGAGAAAATTAATTAAAACTCAAGGGGCTTTAAAAATGAACAATTCCATTTCACTTTTAATTGAGAGCTGTATTAATATAAATTACTTTAGGGGCGCCTGGGTGGCTCAGTCGGTTAAATGTCCGACTTCGGCTCAGGTCATGATCTCACAGTTTGTGGGTTCGAGCCCCGTGTCAGGCTCTGTGATGAACCCTTGCTCAGGGCCTGGAGCCTGCTTCAGATTCTGTGTCTCCTTCTCTCTCTGCCCTTCCCCTGCTCATGCTCTGTCTCACTCTGTCTCTCAAAAATAAATAAATGTAAAAAAAAAACAAAACAAAAAACAGTTGACTTTATATTTCTTCAGTATTATTCAGATCTGTGGACCAGGTACAAAAGAAATATAACAAGATTTAATGGTCTAATATGCAAAAATAAATTGCTTTTAATTAAAGCTTAATTTCCATAGTTTTAACATTCATATGTGTAAAATCAAAGTAAATTTTTTATAAAATAACTACATATTTTAAGATGTAAAACACATAAAAGATCACTAAGGCAAGATGAATTAATTTACATGTGAAAATGTACACTATTAAGTACACAGATGGATTTTCATTCCTATGTAACTGAACCCTTGGATTTACTAGGAAAAAATACAAGGACAAACTCCCTCTACTGGTAATTATAGAAAATCCAAATGGAAAGGACAATATTCTTGGAATCATAAATAGAAAACCCTGCTTTTTGTAAGTGAGGAAAGTGAAAGCTGATGAAGGCTCTACATTAATAAAGGCCTAAGGGTTTAAAAACCTAATATTGGAACATACTTATTTCAAGGGGAGAGAAAAAAACATAAAGTTAGAAGGAAACTATTTCTGGGAGCACCTATTCTTTGCTTAATTGAGATTCAAAAACTCAGGTTCTTAAGAAGGAAGTTTTAATAATGTCAAAGGTGAGGGGTCAGTTTTCTTCCACTTGCCTGATGACAAATACATCAAAATACCTTACCTATCTACCCAAACCCTATTCCTGCTTGCATCTATCCTTTTTGCAAAATTCATAATAACCTGGGCTCACACTCTGCCCACCCAAATGAATGCTTTTCTTCATACATTTTCTAAGATGGTTGTGCCATCATGCTTTTCTAAAGAAGATGCAAGAAGTCCTTATGCTAGACTCCTATTTTGAAACCCCACCTTATGCCTAGTATCTTGAAATCTACCTGGCTGGTTGCACTACTCTAACTCTGCTATTACGACTACTACTATAACTGTTACTTCTTCTATATTAGCTACCATTTACTGAGTACCTACTATACACGAGGCTAAATGCTTTACACTATTATCTCATTTTATCTTCGTACCAGCACGCTGAGATAGTCCTCTTTATCAGTTAAATATTAGAAAGCTATATGCCCAAAGTCACAGAGCATAGTAAATGGCAGAATAGGCATATGAAATTAGAAACTCTGATTGCAAAGCCTGTACTGTGCTATTTTATTTATAATCCTTATTTTGAAAGAAACAAAAAAATTCTTACTTAAAAAATAACTCAAAATATCCACTGCATATATCACCAGGGAATAGTGTAATGAAATACCATTTTCATTTTAAACTTCATAATGTATACATAACTCACTGGTTCACAACCTCAAGTTACTGTTCAAATAAGGGACTAAAAACAATAATGAAGATTTCTCTAGAAAATATGTGACCCAAACTTCCATCCAGTGAAGAAATAAGAAGCCTCTTTTGGTGAGTTAGTAAATCAAGAAGGGTCAGTTTCAAGAGAAATGAAAACATGTCCACTAAAAATCTAGTACACAAATGTTCACAGCAGCATTATTCATATACTAAAAAAGGTAGAAACCACTCAAACATCCATCGACTGATGAATGGACACATAAAACGTGGTACATCCATACAAGAGAATGTTACTTGACAATAAAAAGTAATTAACTACTGATATATGCTAGAACATGGGATGAACCTTGACATTATGCTGAATGAAGTCAGTCACAAATGATATGACTCTCTATGAGATGTCCAGAATAGGCAAATCTATAGAGAAAGAAAGAAGACTGCCTAGGGATGAGGGGAGTGGGGAAGGGAGTTAAGGGAAAATGAGGAATGACTACTGATGGGTAGGGGGTTTTGGAGGGGTAATTTTGCGGTAATAAAAATGTTCTAAAGTTGATTGTGTGATGGTTGCACAACTGTGAATATACTAAAAAACCACTGAAATTGTATATGTTAAATCAGTGAATTGTATCATACTATGGTTTGAACATTTGTGTCCCTCCCAAATTCCTACGCTAAAATCCTTATGCCCAATGTGATGGTTATTAGGAGGTAAGGCCTTTGGGACCTGCTTGGATCCTACATGTGGAACCCTCAGGAACAGGATTAGTGCTAATAGAAGAGAGACCCCACAGAGCTCCTTAGTCCCTTCTACAATGTGAGGACACAAGAAATATATGACGTGAACACGGCCCTCTTCCAGCCATGCCGGCACCCTGTTCTTGGGTTTCCAGACTCCAGAATTGTGAGAAATAAACTTCTGTTGTTTATAAGCCACCCAGCCTGTGGTCTTTTGTTAGAGCAGCCTGAACAGGCTAAGACATATATTATACGAATTATAGCTTAATAAAGCTGTAAAGATACAGTTTCTACAGTCTCTTTAAAAGCTTTTTGGTAAGCACTGTAAGAGTTTAATTTACAGTTGCACTTTAAAGCATTTTTTCTAGATTATTTCACATTCCATATATTTATCTAAATCACAGTCCAGAAATAAAAATAACTATCTCAGGGGATAAATATGGAGACAAAAAATGGCTCCAAGACTGAATGAAAAATTAGAAAATGATTGTTTTAAGTACTGTATTCTAAACAGTCTTCTAATATCAAAATGTCTGTAACTAAAACTGCTTAGGAGTAGATAACAGATTTAATAAAAATAAGAGACACACTTGACATAGAACTGTATAACACACTTAGCATTTTAGTTTTTTTTTTTTTTTAAGTTTATTTATCTTGAGAGAGAGAGAAAGAGAGAGTGAGAAGGTGAGGGGCAGAAAGAGATGGAGAGAGAGAATCCCAATCAGGCTAGTACTGTTAGTGCAGAGCCTGATGTGGGGCTCGATCTCATGAATCTTGGGATCATGACCTAAGCCAAAATCAAGAGTATGACTTAGCCAACCTGGCACCCCTTTAGCATTTAGCCAACGTAGTGCTTAACTGATTGGGTGACCCAAGCACTGCCTTAGCATTTTAGTTTTAATATTAGGAACAACAATAATTTACAATCTTCCTACAAGGCAGACTAACTATAATTTATGTGAATATACTTTTATATCTCATGAGACCTTAAGACTTTGGAAAAATATTTAAATATTAACATGAAGACAATTATCAAAATTTCTTTGGTCTTCTAACATATTTCCTGCAAACTTACCATCTGTACACTTTTTTCCAATTCCTGGGGAATTGCAAATGTAGATGAAGGAGCCTGAGTAAGAGGCCATGCACCAGCCTACAAGGAAAAAAGTTAAGCAGATAAATATCTAACTTAAAAATACATACTTGTAAAATAATTTAAGCAACTAAGGCACTTTTTTTATACTTTCCTTAAAATGCTGATAAAACCCATCTATATTTCTATCATGACATATTTCACTCCAAATCAAAATAACATGTAACTTGAGAAGATAGCATCCACTGACTAAAAGAAATGTAATCAGGCATCCATTATTAATGCGTTGTATCAGAGTTTTTCAATGGTTAGTAAATATACACAATGGGACACATATTCATTACCTGTAGAACATATATTTGAAAACTAATTCCCAAATCTATTACTGTATCTTGATTTTTGATAAAATTGTTGAACTTATTGTTCAGATCAGCACTGACACTCATATCTGTATACATCCGATGAAGCTTGCTGGTAAACTCATAACCACAGGCTTGCTGTAAAAGAAAAAGTTTTTAAAAATAAAAATAAAAAACCACATTAATTATTAAAAGAATGTGATAAGTTAAAGGTCCTGCTTTTATATTTACACCAAAGGCCTATATTATTCATAATCTAAAGCAGCTATTCAAAACAACCTTTCAAAAATTTTTTTCTGTTTAAATGCAGAATGAGAACACATACTTATGAAACAATAAATTTCCGTTTAAAACAAAAAGTTCTATAAATCCAAATATCCTATTTCAACACTACAAAATGTCCACTGTATGTAAGATACCTTTTAAGGTTTACATACAGTATCAAAAACACATGAAAGATGACTAGGAATATTTGAGCCAGCAGTCAATTTAAAAAGGAGGGTACTTAGGCATATTTTTAATACCATCTTTTGAAATCTACTTCTTTGAAATTATTTAAAACTCTGTCATCACCAGGTCAGAAAATTTGGATCTCTAATCTTGGGATACAAAATGCTTTGTGTTAACATCAATATTAAAATTAAAAAAAGTTTTTGATATATTTAAAAAGGACCACGGATTATATTCCATGTCTACTATATAGGAAAATGATCAACTACTGCATAACTCAAGCTAAATAAGAAACAGCTACTACTTATCTCATCAGTCTTTAAGCTAAAATGATGTAGAAATATTTATAAAGAAAAAATGAAATTCAACTGTACTCCAAAACTTGTACTTAATGGAATAATTTCAGTGTATTCATTTATAAGTAATACAAGTCTTTTGTAAAGTTAATACTGTTCATATCTTGTGGATGATTCTAGATCAATATACAGAGAGGGATTTTGTCCTTTCAATAAAGAATTTGCATATCCCACCACACAAATATACATTCTATATTTTAACGAATCACCTATTGATGAAAGATCTCATTACTACATATAATGCTGCAAATGAATATATTTATGTGTTAGTGGAATAATTTCTAGGACATTATCAGATCACAGGCTTAAATTACCTTTAATTTATTGATCATGGCTTCTTCAGAATCCATAGACATAGATAACCCGTGAATTAAACGCTTCGCCAGCATTCTTGCGTAGAACTATATTAAAAAAATTTTTTTAAAGATTACTTCCTTTCTGATGATTTAAAAGTTCAAAACTAAATCAAAGCTGACTAAAGCACAAATAAAACTTCTCTAGTTACAACTTACCTTTTGAAAAACATCCTTATCATCGATATACTTGAAAACAGTGATGAAGCTCGTGAGTTTGTCTTCTACTTCATTCTCAGTCATCCCCTTTGCTGACTTCTTTAGTAAGTTGTCACAGTACTTGGCAAGCTGAAGTAGAAATTGACAGTAAATTTTAGAAAGGGCCCTTCTGTACATATCATGCCTCAAAGGAGGCAAGGTGGCAACAATACAAAATAAGATCAATGGACAGGGTCTCTGGCATCCTAAAGCTTATACTTTAAAAAACCTGAACATGCACCAGGAAACTTAAAATATAGGTCAACAACAACAACAACAACAACAACCTAGAAATAAGCTCTAATCAACATGTAGCAACCAATAAAGCATTGATACAAGTAAGTTTCAAAAGAACACCTACATGAGTTTTGAGAGGCTCTATAATTTATGACATTAAATAAGTCTTTTGCAGTAAGGGCTATCACAATTTTACCATCAGTTCTTTTTAGATTTCAGGTAAAATAAAATCCCTAGGAGAAGTAATGCAAATTATTTCAAAGCAGACATACTTTAAACCCCAAACATTGTGAAATGGAATATTTTCTCCTTCAGTTATTCCTTAAAAAAAGGCTTTAGTATATGGCCAATTGCATTCCCTAAATAAATGCCAAATTATATACAATGTAAATAATCATTTTTATTTTTAATAATTTAATTTTATCTATTTTTCTGCAAGAGACTACAAAAGCAAATTAGTTTGATGTTCTCCTCAGTTTTCTTTTTCTAATACTGATTTTCCATAAGATTACTTTTAACCAATCATCAAACTTACCAGTTCAGGTGCTTTGCAAACAGACTTGGGTTCTCTGTAATTTACAACTGATGTAAGGGCCTAAATATGAAAACAGACCAATAATTAGTCCCTAGTAATAGGGGAAAAGTGCACTTGGTTCAACAGAGTATGCTGTAATCTGTAAATCCAAAAATTATTGCTTCACACAAAACACGGCATTCTGATGGTAGTGTTCCTGTTTTCATATTTAAATGCAGGGTAAATTTCTCTGACTGTATCCCTCATAATAATTACATAAAAATTATATATACTATTTCTACTGAAAATATTCTCTGTAACTCATTACTAGTATCTGAACACAGATAATATAAGACTACTTTTAAAAAAATCTTTTAATAGCCATGTAAGCAAATTTCTTTTAAAGTATACCAAAACCCGAAAGTGTGTAAAACATATTTATCTTCTCTTTCAAATATTATCATTTCAAGTATTTCAGTAGCCTAAGTATTATATTTAAAGGAAAAATCACTATTAAAATATATTAAAACTACACATGCATTTTTTTTGAAGATACTGGTTTTTTAAAAATGTCCCCTATATGGGAGAAGAAGGGGAAAAATAGTGGGGGAGAGGGAGAGAGGCAAACCATGAGAGACTCTTGAATGCTGAGAACAAACTGAGGACTGATGGGTGTGGGAAGGGGAGGGGGGAGATGGGCAGGGAGGAGGGCACTTGTGGGGATGAGCACTGGTGTTATATGGAAACCAACCTGACAATAAACTATCTGTAAAAAAAAAAAAAGTTCCCCTATATAATACTCATGGGAAATTCAATTCCCATATAATTCAAGCATTTGATTTAACTACTCAGTTATAAATCAAAAGTTTTATTTTGGGGCGCTTGGGTGGCTCAGTTGGTTGAACATCTTACTTTGGCTCAGGTCATGATCTCACAGTCCATGAGTTCAAGCTCTGCATCGGGCTCATTACTGTCACCTGTCAGTGCAGAATCCGCTTTGGACCCTCTGTTCCCACCCCCCTCCCCTGCTTGTTCTTTCTCTCTCAAAAAATAAATTAAAAAATTAAAAAAGAAAGGAAAAGAAAAAAAGGTTATATTTCAATTTTGACTTTGTCTAGATTAGAAGTCATATACATAAATCAATGAGAAGCCCTAATTCTGAAATTGCTTAAAGAATAGTGATTAAATAGAATTATAGATATATGTGTTATATACAGATTAAAAAGTTACCTTATCCAATGCACTCATAAAGTGCTGATCACCATTTAAAACAGTGTTGATTAGCTGAACAAATTTACCATGTACTTCCAAAACTGACTCCACAAATAGTGTTGGCATCTACAAATATGAAATACAAAGTACATAATCACATTTTAAGAAGGATAAAATTAGTCTTACTAAAGAATTGTTTAATTATGTGTAAAGTTTTCCCTTAGCAAATTAATGTTATATACACATAGGCCCTCAAAAAGGTTTTTAACTAGGATGGCTTTAAAAATCTAAACTTTGATATTGAAATTAGCTTGTCATTCAACACCACTGAAATGCAGGACTGTAGTTCTTCTGCCAGAAAAACCCACTGAAAACACTTCTGTGTTGGAATACCATATCTTAAGGGTAACAAGATACAGCCTCTGAACCACCAGGCCTATCACTTTCATAGAAGATTACATAAACAAAAACTGCCTTCAAAGCTACTGAAGGCTGAGAGGGAAAGGAGAGTTAAAAAGCCAAAATCTGTGAAAACCTAGACCCCTGAACTAAGTAGTACAATCCCTACATCTCACAAGGAAGAAGTATCTAGCAGTGCAAAAATGAGTTTTTGATCTTAATGGAGGGAACTATTTATGTCAGCTAAAATTACCTGGGTCTACTACAAATGTATTCTCTTATACTTCCACCCCCTTGTCCTTGACACCAAATTCTGCCTCTTTGCCCAATATCATTCAACACCCCAAATCTAAAAAATATAGAGTAATGAAGCTAAATAATATAAACTAATGGTTTTACAAAAATGGAAAACTAGTAGTGTGGTAAAACCATTACTGTGGCAAGACGTAAAATCACTGAAGTGATGAGCATTTAATAAATGCTCCTGAAGAATGATATCCACATAGAGATTACTGCAAATGAAGAGCTAAAAGCTATTTCAAGAAGAGAAAGAAATAACATTTCATGTCATGTCTATCTAATTTGTCAAGCCATCACTAGTAATAACAAAGAAGGCAATCCAACAAGATTTCATGATAAGAACACACATTGAGAGGACAGACACCTTATGGTATAAAGTCATCTGAGTGACAAAGAACTCTTCAGGAAGATGGGTATTAAGGGCATAAGGATCACTGCTGGATATTCTGGGTAGCAAGCATATATTTAGGGAAGATTGTTTTAATTTAAATTTGCTTCTTGGACTATCAAATTCAGGACATATATAAAGACAAAAAAAAAAAAAGAACATAAAGCAAGTTGTAATTTGCCTATACTACCATTGATGAATACCATTACCACTATAACTATTAACCAGTTACATAGAAACACAGTTATTTACAAACAGCAAACAGTTTTCTGTGAGAAGTTAATTAACAATTGCTAAATGAACATATCAGTTTAAATAAGAAGTCTATTTCATTCAATGACTTTCTAATAATATAGTAATTCCAAAATGCTGACAACAAACTATATAAACATTTTATAAAGACGTTTCATTTGTTATCATGGCAAGACTTTTCTGTTGTTGTTTCTGACATATTGAAGTCAGGGGGTGCCCGGGTAGCTCAGTAGGTTAAGTGTCCGACTTCAGACCAGGTCATGATCCCATGCTTCGTGGGTTGGAGCCCCGTGTCAGGCTCTGTGCTGACAGCTCAGAGCCTGGAGCCTGCTTCAGATTCTGTGTCTCCCTCTCTCTCTGCCCCTCCCCTGCTTGCACTCTGTCTCCCAAAAACGAATAAATATTAAAAAAAATTTTTTTAAATAGTAAAGTCAGAAGAAAAACTCCATGATATTCTGATTAAGAGAAAAATATCCCAACTCCTTATATAACTCACATTTTCCTGAGTAAGGTTACTGGTTGCTCTAAGGCCCTCATCATGGATATGATTTTGCAGCTCCTGAATCATATGAGGTAAACCAGTGGACACAGCACGAAGTAAGACATACATATTTGCCATGTCTGAAGAGGAAAGGAAAATCTGATTATTAAATTTCCAAAGAGTTCAAATAGTATTTTAATATAATAGGTAATATATGGTTCAAAATGCAGAATTACAAGAGAATGCAGAGAAAGTCCCCCACACCCATCTCCAACCATCCAATCCTCCTTCCGCACAGGAAAGGAATATTGTAGTTAATATCTTTTCAAAGATGTTTCATGTACAGTCAAACAAATACAAAGTCTTCCCTCTGCCTCTTTTTACACAAATAGTGTAGCATATTTTATGTATTACTTGCAATTGCAGAACACACTATTTTAACTTAAGAGATCTTTTTATATCATTACACAGTGTATTTTACAAATTTTATAACTGCATAGCACCCCATTATATGGCTATATTACAACTGCTTACAAATTCATGAAAGTTTGGTTGTTTCCAATCTCTTGATATTACATTACAATTACTAAACCTGTATATCAGCAAGAATATCTTTAGTATAAATCCCTGGAAGCAGGGTTGTTATGTCAAAGCTTCATCTTCTAGACAGATCCTTATAACACAGCTCCCAACAGCAGGAAGTTCCCTTGCCAAGAATGTGTTATCAAATGTTTTGATCTTTCCCACTGAGAGGTGAAAATGATGTCTCAGTGCAGTATTTTTATTTTAAACTTTTTACTGAAATGTAACACATACACAAAAATTGTGCAAACCATAAGTATATATATCTAAATGAATTATCACAAGTGAACACATACACACCCATGTGAGCACCCTGGGTAAGAAACAGACATTTCATACACCCAGAAGTTCCCTGCATGCCTCCTCCCAATCACTACTCCTCTTGCTCTTCCTCAAAGGCAATCACTGTCATGACTACCAACCCACAGATTAGTTTTGCCTCTTTTGAACTAAAATGGAATCATACAATTCTTTCATGTTTGGTTTCTTTTGTTCAATGATTCATCTACGTTTTGTATGTAGCTGTAATCTGTTCATTTTCACTCTATAATATTCCACTGTATGAATATACTGTTCTTCATCTGTTCTGTTATTGGACATTTGAGTTGTTTATGGTTTGGGGCTAATACAATTAACACTGCAGTGAACATTCTTGTATCTTTTTGTACATATTTGCACACAGTTTGGGCAGGGGATTATATATCTAGAAGAGGAATGGCTGGATCAGAAGATAGGCATATATTCAGCTTTAAGAATCAATGTCAGTGTCTCAAAGTAATTGCATCAATTTAAACTCTGAGCCTAGTATATAACACACTCTCACTACTCCACCCACTTCCTAACACTTACTAGATTCAGTCTTTTAAATTTTATATATAAATATGAGTATTAATGTCAGTGTGGTTTTTAATTTGTATTCCCCTATTTTAATAAAATTGAGGGCCTTTGTGTATGTTTACTGGCCACATGGATACCCTCTATTCTGTAGTACCTGTTCAAATTTCTTGACCATTTTATATTTTAGACATAAACTTTTTCAGTCATTGCAAATATATTACTCTATGATTATCTTTTGATGCTTTTAATGGTCTCTTAATAATCCAGTTTTTAATTTTAATGCAGTCCACTGAATCAATCTTTCCTTTGTGGTTAGTGCTTTTTTTGTCTTATTTAATATCTTTCCCTCCCTCAAGGTCATGAAGTTATTCTCCTACATTATCTTCTCACAGTGTTACTTTTTTACATTTAGGTCAAAAGCCTAAAATGTATTGATTGATTCTGGACATGGTGTCTGAGGTACAGATCAAATTTTACTTTTTTCCCCAAGTGAATATCCAACAGACTCAGCACTAGGTGTTAAAAAGACTGTATCTTTCACCCACTGCTTTACAGTGTCATTTTGGTCATAAATCAAGTATCTACTGTACATATGCATGGGCTATTTCTATGCTATTTTATTCCGTTGGTCTGTCTACCCTTACAGAATCCTTGATGTCTTAATTACTGTAGTTTTATTGCAAGTCATGCTATCCTGCAGTCTTCCCATTATGGTCTTCAGGACTATTTTGGCTTTTCTTAGTCCAAGAGTTTAACTTTCAGAATTAAAACAAACAAACAAAAACCAAACCCCTTCAGTTTTGAGTAGATTCTCCTGGATCTATAAATCAATGTTGCTTTCAACAATGTTTAGTGTTTTGGGGCGCCTGGACGGCTCACTTGGTTAAGCGTCCAACTTCAGCTCAGGTTCTTGAACCTTACAGTTAGTGGGTTCCAGCCCCACGGTAGGCTCTGTGCTGACAGCTCAGAACCTGGAGCCTGCTTAGGGTTCTGTGTTTCCCTCTCTCTATACCCCTTTCCTCACTCATTTCTCTTTCTCAAAAAAACAAAAAACAAAAAAAAAAAAAAACACCTAACAAAAAACAAAACTAAAACAATGTTTAGTTTTTGTGTAAGTATTGTTATATTTATTTCCTGCTAGTGAAAGTTTTTCATGCTATTTTCTCTTTTTTAAAAAAAAAAAATCCCAGTTTTTACTGCTTATTACCAGCATCTCATTGAATCTTTATTTTGTATTTTCTTCTATTTTAAGTGAGATTGTACATCTCCATGTATTTAAAAGCTATTCACATTTCCTCTTCATCTTCTTTGCTTTTGTTTCCTGTTTATTAGAAACTCTTATGTATTAAGGAAATTAGCCCTTTTGGTACATAAAAATGTGCAAACACATTTTCCTAGTTTTTCTTTTGACTTTGGAATTCACTTTGAACATACACTTTTCCAAAACAGTCTTTTAAAGTAAATTATTAAGAATCTGTAAAAAGACATATCAAATATCTCAGAGACTATTACTAAAAATGTTTGAAATCTAAGTTTGAAGATGATGTAAAAAGTGGGTTTATAATTTAGTATCTATTCATAAGTTACTGTTTTATGTCACTTACCATTTTTTTTCTCTTGTCGGATGATATTATGACATTCTGCATGTAAGAACTGTAAGTGGTCTGCTACCATTCGTTGCTGACATTCATGAATCACTTTAGTATATGAACTTGGATGCAAGTATTTTCGACATCGAATTTCTTCATCTTTTAATCTACCTAGAACCTTTAGAAATATATTCTTACAGTCATGACCTACTATGAGGAAAAACCTATAATATCAGTAAGTAACTTAGGTAGCCTCAATTTAATGGCTCAATTAAATATGGCCAGGTAACAAATAAGGATTATGTACCCTGTATAAGCCCACATTCCATAAATCATTTCAAATTTTTATTTAGGCTACAAGCTATCACCTACATTTCACCAAAATCTTATGAGTAAGAACTAAAGTTAAGTGGTCTACATTTTGTCTTCATTTTAAAGGTGACCTAATATGCAACAGGAAAAGTGGGTAAAAATTATTAAAAACCAGAATAGGTGGTCACTTTATGAATATTTAACTATAAACCTAAAAAATAATTTATGTCAACTAGATCAAGTAGATTAATCTAAATATTTTACATTGGTCTCTTCTTATAAAATGTAAATGTAAACAGTATTACATTATAATTAACTATCACATTAAAGATTTCATTAAAATTTTTGGAAGTCAAACATATTTAGTCTTATATATATTTTAACGATATTTAACTATATCTTATAGTTAAATGTATCAATCAAGACCTTTAGTAAAGCTTATCCTATATAAGAAACACTGAGCTACAAACAATACACTGATTAATACTAATAAGAACCAGCTGATAGAGATAATAGCTAGAGAATTTGGCTAATTTCTACCTCAAAACAAAACTACATTTGCAATAAAAATCATGCTAGCATAGTTTAGACTTTAAAAATACTCTGCAATGCAAAGCTATATAACTAGAGTTTCTGAACTTTAACAGGTCCCAGAGAACTATGTATAGTTAAGCCTTTAGGGAGTACTACTGATTTGCCTGGGCATAAGATAATGCTGGGGGCATGGGGTGCCTGGGTGGCTCAGCTGATTAAGCATCCAAGTCTTGGTTTCAGCTCAGGTCATGATCTCATGGTTTGTAAGAATGAGCCCCACAACAGGCTCCACGCTGACAGCACTGGAGCCTGCTTGAGATACTCTTTCTCCTCCTCTCTCTGTCCCTCCCCAGCTCACACTCTCTCCCTCTCTCTTAAAGTAAATAAATAAAACTTAAAAAAAAAAAAAAAAAAAAAAAGAAGCTAATACTGGGAGGGAAGGTGATGCTGAGAGGGAAAATAACATTCCTGGTTACCTCTCAGATACTGTTTGATGAAAATGAGGCAAAGATGGAAGAGAAATTCATGGTCCCATCTTTGCTGCCCTGTGGAGTCCAGGGCAAACACAGAAACGAAAAGTAGCCCCAAAAGTATCCATACTAAAAGATGATGGGAGCACCTGGGTGGCTCTGTTGGTTAAGCTTCAACTCTTGATTTCAGCTCAAGTGATGATCTCAATGCTTGTGAGATCAAGCCCCAGGCAGGGCTCCAGGCTCTGTGCCCAGTATAGAGCCTGCTTAAGATTCTCTCTTCCTCTGCCCCTCTCCCTTCATTAATGTGTATACTTGTGAATGCTCTCAAAAAAAAAAGGCCTATAAGATGATAAGATGTTTATAGCACATACTTAATCAACTAAGACAGTCATTGTGGTCAATAAGTTTTTCTTTTAAAACAAAAATATCCCTTAAAAGGATTATGCCTATTAATCAGTATAGTACACTCTAAGTGACTTTAATGTTTATGGGTTAACTAAATGCAACACGAATTAGAGTCTGGAAGTGAGAAAGGATGAGTAAAGGAAAAAAAAATTAATGATAATCGGGGGAGGGGTACATAACAAGAGGAAGGTAGACAAGAGTGGAGTATCTTAGTGCAACGCTTCAAATAGCTATAAAATCACTTATATCTGGGAAAAAAGGCCAAAATTCCAGGTAAAATACAGAAAGAGAAGTAGGAAGGCTACATTAAATGAACTACTCTTACACATGCTATTTCCCAAACATAATTTCCAAAGGCCCTCTTTTTTACAGGTTGAGATATAATCTACTTACTGTATGATTTACCATTTAAAATATAATTCAATGGTTTGGGGTATATTACATTATTAGTGTTTTCAAAATTGTGGTAAATATATATAACATAAAATGTCATTTTAACCACTTTTTGACTGTGTTCAGTGGCATTCATTACATTCACAATGTTGTACAACTGTCTACTTCTAAAACTTTTTCACCACACTAAACAAAAACTCTTTAAGTTTTAAAGAGTAACTCCCTATTCTCTCCTCCTCCCCAAAACATCTAATCAACTTTCTGTCTCCATTAATTTATCTATTCTAGATATTCCCTATTCTAGACATTGTATGGTTCTACATAAATGAAAATACAGTATTTTTTGCCAAGGGCACCTTTGTGAGTCAAATGTAACAAGGAGTATATGTATTATACGATATTCTGTGTATACTTTTCAGGACTGGACCTAGAACCTTTAACGAGAGTCTAAGATGCAAAAGGAGCTTGAAGCTAAGAACCACTGACTTAATGTAACCTCTTAATAGAAGAAGAAAAATGTCCTAGAGGCTTACTCAAGGTACCAGAGCTAGTGACAACAGCAGGAAGAGAATAAAATAACTCAGACTTCTAGATCTGGGCTTTGTGGAATATATTAACAATGTGTGAGTAAGTACTGATATTTCTTGACCTGTGATCAATGGATGTATAGTTATTCTACTTACGTTATTTTTCTTGGCTAACCAAACTAACAGATATCATCCTATAATAAAATGCTTGAAATTCAATATACCAAATGAAAAAAACCTGGCTAAAAATGTAATACATCTTATATGATGACTGACCTTATAACATGACTATTCCTTTACTAAGAAAATACACATACAGTTTTAAATATAGTAATCAATATATGTTGGTTTAAGGATTGATTAAATTTTCTTGTGGAGCTTTTTCTGTCTTTCAAAAGCTGAACAGACCAAAATAGTAACCTATCCAAATATCTAGAATTATTATATTTTTCCTTATTTTCACTTCCATATTAAAGAAGAAAAGATAAAAACTCAAATACCTTGCTTTTATGCTTATCCCACTCCTTAAATATATCTACTAAGCACAAATATTGTTTATTCCTCAGCCAAGAATGTGAATATTAATTTAAAAGGCAAGCAAATCAAGGAATCAGGATTTATCAAAAAGCATCAACCATGATGAAAATTGTATAGCACTTTTTCTCATGGAAAATGTCAGAGCAAGAACAATGATTTATCAAGATATTGCACATTAACTCCGACCTAAAGTAATGATCAAACAAATAAAAGCTTTCTCCACTTTCTTAACTAAGAAAACAAATGTTAAATAAAACTATGCCTGACATATAAGAGATGATGCATTTAACATAATATGTTCTTTCTTACCTTTTCCATATACTGTGAGCAGTTTGATTCTTGTAATAAATTTGAAGCTTCTTGTTTGTAATATTCTCCTGTTTCAGTCAGAAAGGGAGACTCAAAGATTTCCTGATAAAACTAAATAAATCAATTAAGATTATAATTAAAAAATTAGAATAAGTAATTTAAGAAATTAAAGGTCTGATTCTGTTTTTAAAGGAGGCTTTTTACCTTTAAGGGGAATTTTTTCTTATACTGTTCAACATGAACAAAGGAGTTAATAACCCCATGGATTACTTTCTGGTTTGGGTCTTCTCCACCACGATCACTAAAACAAAGTGTAACAAAAAAATATTGAGAATACATATTATCTATGGAAAAATACCAAAGAATGCCAAAATATGGCTGTTAGCATTCTATTGGTCTAATCAATTTATAAAGCATTTTAAAGGTCAATGCATGCTTGATGCTTAAAAATATTTTTTTATATCACAGCTGAATTAATATTTATGATAGTTAATGTATTCATTAGATGTCACTTCAATAAATGAGAAAAGTGTTGATTGTAAACACTACATTGATACTAGGATGACACTATTTTTAATTTTAGAGAAGATGTGAGGCCATCAATTCGAGACTTTAATACTGGTGGTTAAGAATATCTGAATTTCACTTGCCACAAACTATTATTAGAGGATTTGGTGACAATTCAGTCTGGACCATTACAAGTATGTCCACAGTAATCTGAAAGTACACAACATTCTATATATTATTACTCCCTGAAGGGACTAATAGCTGCTGTTCTCTAAGATCTGTTACAGCCACTGAGTTGCTTTCTATTCAAACACAAAGGTTTTTGGAAATTTTATAAATTTATTTAGATATGTTTCAGTATTTCTACATCCCTTTACAGCTGCAAAGGAATCTAAAGTCACCTCAATTAGAGAACTCAGAAGTGGACCCAAAGTGTACAGCCAACTAATCTTTGACAAAGCAGGAAAGAGTATCCAATGGAAAAAAGACAGCCTCTTTAACAGAGGGTGCTGGGAGAACTCGACAGCAACATGCAGAAGATTGAAACTAGATCATTTTCTCACACCATACACAAAAATAAACTCAAAATGGATAAAGGACCTGAACATGAGACAGGAAACCATCAAAACCCTAGAGAAAGCAGGAAACAACCTCCTTGACCTCCACCGCAGCAATTTCTTACTTGAAGCATTCCAAAAGCAAAAGAATCAAGAGCAAAAATAAACTGTTGGGACCTCATCAAGATTAAAAGCTTCTGTACTGCAAAGGAAACAATCCATAAAACTAATAGGCAACCAACGGAATGGGAAAAGATAGTTGCAAATGACCTATCAGATAAAGGGTTAATATCCAAAATCTATAAGGAACTCACCAAATTCCACACCCGAAAAACAAACAACCCAGTGAAGAAATGGGCAGAAGATGTGAACAGACACTTCTCCAAAGAGGACATCCAGATGGCCAACAGACACATGAAACGCTGCTCAGCATCCCTCCTCATCAGGGAAATACAAATCAAAACCACACTGAGATACCACCTC